>NC_056748.1:1156237252-1156319752 GCF_019279795.1 Protopterus annectens
TGAGTTGCCAGCCCAGTGCCCAACCTTCCACTGAAGGCACACACACACACACACACACACACACACACACACACACACACACACACACACACACACACACACACACACTCACACCTAGGGCTAATTTGGAGTGCCCAATCCACCTATAGCATGTCTTTGGGATGTGGGAGGAAACCGGAGCACCTGGAGGAAACCCACGCAACCACAGGGAGGACATGCAGACTCCGCACAGAAGGCACCTGGAAAATATAATGAGAATAGTTAAGTATTATTCTACTGTATCTGTGTGAATCTTTCTATCTGTCTATTTTTTAGAATTTTCTGTGATTGAAGCTCTGGTGTGTATTGTAAATGAATATTTAGTATTTTCATATTCTTTTCTTATTTATCAAATATATTTAAAATTTTCATTGTGGTTGGTCTTTCAGAGAATATTTTAACATTTGAGAGTGCTTATATTTATTTGATGACACTGTGGCCACTCCTGAAAGCCTTGCTGCACTGGTCAAATGCTGCCATTTGTATAAGTCTTCATTTTACTAAGTATAATTGGATACCCTGGTAAAAGCTTTGGAGTGGCTGGCTTTGGAGTATTCTGGTGGCAGTGTCTACCTTATAGCCTGGGCAGAGGGGTATAGCTGTAAAACTGTGCCAGATTTTCCCAGGTGTGTGTGTGTGTGTGTGTGTGTGTGTGTGTGTGTGTGTGTAAATCAAATCTCAAAAATTGTGTGTGTCAGCTACTTAGAGCAGAGACAAAGAGCACTGGTTTCACAGAGAGGGTAGTGGTGGACTTGGCTTGGAACACTCAGCTGAGGACTCAACTCTAGAGTTGTGTCAGTGGGAAGTCTTATTTGGGGTCTGGAGAGAGAGAGAGAAAACCCAGCCCCAGGACTGAGTGTGTTCCCTGTGTGGTCTTAAGGGAAATTGTGCTTGGTACAGATTGCTGCATTTGAAAATACTATGTGTATCTATTTTTGCTCCAAGTGAACATCGGTCACTGGTGTCAGTAGTGAAGATTGAGGCTCCTTGATCACTGGCTCAGAGGAGTGATATCACAATTCCTCCCACAGGGAGACATCAGAGACAGAATCTCCTAGATCTGCTAGCTAAAGTGAATTGTCTGGACTACTCCTTTGTACTCTGTTTCTGTATTATAGAAGAGAAATATTGAGAAAATTAAAACTTTTAAGTTTAGGAATTATAATGTTTAACAATTTTTATATACTATTAGTACAAACTGAATTCATTGGAAATAAAACTGGATAGTAAATAAAAACAACTAAGGTTAAAACTTTTAAGTTTATTTTATATTTACATATTATTCAGAACTTTTAAATGTATTTTCCTTATATAATAAAATGGGGATTTATTTCCCGTTAGCTATATAACATAGTCTATTTGTTGAATTACCACATTAAAATTTGATGATGCTATATGTTTCAGTATCTGGAAATCCTTTGCGTGTATAACTTCATGGTTTTATATAATCAAGTAGTGCTTTATTGAATTTGAACTATTTGCTTTTCCTGAAAAGATAAAAAGATAGTACTGTGCTATTTAGATCTCTGATTTCACTTTTTTTGTGAGTGTTAATACTGTTGTTTGTGTGTGTGTGTGTGTGTGTGTGTGTGTGTGTATATATATATATATATATATATATATATATATATATATATATATATATATATATATATATAGGTTTGCTATTGGTATTCCGAATCCACTTCGGTCGACCATTTAGAATGTCAATCTGAAATGCTGAATCCAGAATGCCAAAAAGTAAACAAAGGTGAAAATGAATACATCGACAACCCTGGTTTGATGCGTTCAACATAGCAGGAGGTGATGTCAGTCACCCATGCTATGCTATGCACATTAGTATACCATTACACTCCACAGTCAATGGTACATTAATGTTACTATTTTGAAGGGGGTTTATGCCCCCCTGCACCCCCATGTGGGGAGATGTGCCCCTCACATGTCCTGCACATTAAATATACCAACTCCGAGATCACACTTTAGTGAGAAAATGGGCCAATTCTCTGTTCCCCACTGAACCGCAGGAATGATGGGAGTGCAACATGTCATTCAATCATTAGAAATCGAACATTTGTGGCTTGTGTAACTGCCATTTTGAAAACAGTGATTCAAGCATGTGTCACTCGATACCCTACACTTTGTGAAAGTCATTGTAAACCATATATATAAACCTTCCGAGTCCTTTCACTGGCAAGTGAAAAAGCCAGCATAGCTGATCAGAAATTGTCTTTTTCACTGTTAGATTGCACAACAGTGGTTATTAGGGACACTGCCCTTTCCTCACTGTTGTGCGATCCCGGAGGTGGTGTACATTATTTACAGGGGGTGTTTGCTCCCAGTTGCTTTCAGTTGTTTATTTTTAACTTTTATCACTTATTTGTGAATCGGTGTTTCCATGATTGACCACTAGCTGTTGATCAATGGATAGCTGTGTTAAGGAAAGGTTATATATACATTTTTGGAAGTAAAATAATTTTTTCCCAATGTAATTTATGTTCAAAAGTAAGATACATTTTGGACCAGTTCAAAATCATTTTTTTTATATTATTAATAAAACTGAAATTACATGATAAAAACAATACCCAAATACTTTAGTTGATTATGGTGCTTCCAAGGACTTCATTTCTCATATATTTCACCCATATGTTGACAGTCTACATTGTCAAATACTGCTCTGTATTGCTATGCAAAAGCTTCACAATAAAACAAACAAAACAAACAAAACAAGACTCAGTAAAATAGCAGCTTGAAAATAATCTGTGATGATTTCCAACTTTAAAGGTTTTAATGTGAGAGTTCCTTTTAAATCTGTGCTCATTTATATAGTAAATAGCAGCCTGCCAGTGGCAAAAATTTAGAATTTTCATGTATTTATTTACAGTTTAATTTTTGTATAAGTCGCGGTGGTGCAGCGGTAGCATTGTTGCCTCACAGCAAGAGGTTCTCCCGTTCGATTCTCGGCAGGAGCGCCTTTTTTGTGTGGAATCTGCATGTCCTCTCCATGGTCGATTGGCGTTCGAAAGACATGCGTAGAATGGGCGTGCCTTCGTTGAAGGTTGGGCGTCGAGCTGGCACCTCAGCACCCGTAAAAAATATACTGCCAGTCATTAGCAGACCGTTGTTCTGCTGTGGCAACCCCTAACCAGGAAAAGCCGAAAGAAGAACTAAACTAACTATTTACAGATTAATTTTTGATTGCTACCCCTACCTAAGAAATGTCAAGACATTATATAAGTTAAGTAGTAAACACAAATCAAACTAAAGTCCAACAGTACCAAAATCTTGTTAATGCAGGGACTTGGAATTATGACATTAATATTTCCCAGGATGTTAAGTATATACATACATAGAAAATACAAGTCTGGGAGCTTGCTCAGCCGATGGATTAAAAAAAAAATGGATTCACTTTATAATCTCAAAATACTGAAATATCAAATTTCAGTATCTTGAGACTATAAAGCTGAAAAATCTAAATGCCAAAACCCCAAAGGCACAAAATTCGAAATTGTGACTTATAAACACACCCTACACCACACAAACAAACACACATACACCTTCCTTCCCACACTACAACAAACAAACCAAACACAAACAAACACAATACAAATACACAAACCTACCCTACATATAAGCACTGGGGGGCAAGCTGCACCCCCCACAACCCCTGCTACTTATATTTATATACTAACTCTGAGGTCGCACTAAAAAGGCAAAGACACGAAACCCACCACTACACAATCTACATTCCCCTCGCACAAACACACATCACATATGTACAAACACCACCATTCTCTACACTTACAAATGCACACTCATACCTACATACCGTAACACACACCTACAACTTCCCAGCACACTACCATACACTAAAATCCCTACCCAAACCCCTTAAAATATAAACACTTACCTGAATCCCCAGCTATCCATTAACACAGCGCACCACCACAACTACTGATTCGACATTTCTGGATTCAATTATGTGGTCTTTCACGGAACTGGGCTTTCGGTATTTTAGTCTCGAGATACTGAAATTCGATATTTCATTATTTCGAGATAGTGAAGTGAATCCCAAAAAAATATGTATGAGGCCTAGTTGTGTCACAGCCATTTCTGTCACTCTTGATCTTGTATCTGGACTCAGATTTCTTACTCACTACGATGTTATTAACTTCATCCTAAGAATGAACAAGACCGTTCACAAACTAATAGAATCCACAAAAAAGGAACACTGTCAATAGAGTATGTACTGGTTTATTCACAAAAATAGAAAGAGTTAAAATTGACAAGGATTAGCATTTTCATTTTTACATAAACTTCATCAGATGCCATTTTATAGTTTAAAATCATGTGACAAACCCCCACTAAACCTCCAATGCTGTTGAAGTCCCATAATCATGTGATGACCAAGCCCCTACAAAGGCATTCACTCTGTTTAAAACCAACTCTTCAATTGCTTTTATGCACATACGTTGTGCATACCTACTCTTATGAATGAAAAATCGATGTTCATATGCATATGTTACAAAATGTATAAAAATATATAAAACAATTCAAGTAAACTTGTAAAAGTACATTAAAGCACACATTTTAAAAAAAAGAATGTGGATGAATGTTAAAAGCTTAAGCTATTATCTGGCTAATGCTTTTAACTTGAGGATGGCGCACTATCAAAGTTTGCACATTCCTACCTGGCCAATTGCCAGCACTCAGCCAGAGTTACAATTATCTCATTTCTTAGGTTGAGGACCATAGACCACCCTTCACATTTGGTGTTGCCTTCTCCAAGATGGTAAATTTAAAATTATGTCGCGGGTTATCACGAATGTGTTTAAACAGAACATTAGTATTCTTTATCTTTTTATATCATACAAATGATCACAGACACTTTCCTTCAATTTTCTCTTGGTCTTTCCAAAGAAGAACCCGGGACATGATTGATAATGTTGCATAAACTGCCCCTGAAGTTTTACAGTTCAAATTGCCCATGATGTTAAAATTGTACAAATTTATTGTGTGTTGCTCACCCATGTAACTCCAATTGCAGTATGAGCAGCTACCACATTTTTTCATTCCTGTTTTTTGGGGGTTACTAATGTATTTCTTTACATTTTCCAGCATATTTTTTATGTTAAGACCCTTATAAATGACAAAAGGTCTGTTACCTACATTTTCTCTGATCTAAGATCATGGTGGACACAAGCGGATCATTGTTTCTATGTTGTTTATTATATTGGTAAAATGTAGTAGAGCAGTAGTGGTGGTGAACAGGGGCATAAAGCCATGTTGTGTTTCTGAGAGCAGGTTATTTGAGGTTAGGTATTGCATCAGCTGCACATGGATATATTTCTCTAATATTTTGGAGAGGAGGAGATAATCATTATTGGCCTGTAGTTATTAAACTCTGTAGATGTGCCACCATTGTGCAGTGGTATAATGTAGGATTTTTTCCACAGTTATGGGGCATATCTTTCTGTTATGGACCTATTAATTAGTATGGATACAGGGAAGTCTATGACTTCTGTGGCCATTTTTAGGTAGTCTGATGGCAGTTGGTCTACAGCTATGGAAGTAGTTAGTTTAATGAGCAACTTCCTTACGAGCAAGGTAGGTACTAGACTAAAATTGAAGAGCTGTGGGTGGTTTTGATTGGACAGGGGTAGAGAGAGGGGGCAGATGCATTACTGTCTGAGAGATAATACTGATTGTATAAGGTAGGAATTAACTGTATGGGGACAGAGTCTGTCATATTGTTCTGTTTTTGGAGAGTGGGTGGAGGTCTTGCCAGGATGGAGTAGTTTATTTAGTGATGACCAAAAAAGTTTTGGGTTGTTTTATATTTGTCTTGTAGTTTGGTATAGTATGTTTGCTATTCCTGCCTTGCATGGAGTTTTGCTAGGTTTCTAAGATGTCTAAATTGCTGAAAGGCATTTTGAGTTCTCTTTTTATAGCAATTTTCCAGTCTTTATCCCTTTTTATTATGATTGTTTTTGTTTCTTTTGTCAGCCATGGTGCGGCGTTAGACTTTACTCTTTTATTAAGTACTAGTGCTAGATTATTTAAGGTCTGTAAGAATGTTTTAAAGTGTTCTACAGCAGTATCTAGTGCCATTGTTCTAAGTACATTCCAGTTATATTGTTTTAGTGTTTCATTAAACATATCTTTGCTGAAATTGGTTGTATTTCATATTTGATTATAGATAATATGTTTATCTAGGTTATGGTGGTGGCATATGTAGGTATGTTCATAGGTTCGTAGGTTCATGGTTGGTACTAGGCTATCGGCCCTAGGGCCTATATAAGCCTAGCCATAACAATTCCCTGGATATTTCTTCCCACAATATTTACTTCCCTGTGGTCACCCATGCTATCGACTATTGTCAGTTTGTCAGGTTTGTTTGTAAGAATCCAGTCTAATGTTAAGTGTATCCCTGAAGTTTTATTTATTCTAGTCAGTATAGTTATTAATTGTCTGAAGTTTATGGATTCAGTGGGAGTAGTGGAATTTATGAATTGCCAGTCTATATTTAAGTCTCCAAGTATTATAGATTCATGGTTAATCTGTTGCGATATCCAATACAGGAAACTTTCAGCAGTATCAGTGTTATTCCCTGGTACTATGTAAATTGCTGTTAAACATATAGTTTCCTATCATGCTTTTAGGAGTGTTATTAAAACTGAGCATTGTTAAACTTGGGTATTTCCTCTGGAAGTAAGGTGATGGTTATGGAATTTTTATAAATGATTGCTATACAGCCTGCACACTTGTTTAGTCTGTCATGCCTGAGTATAGTGCATCCTGGGGGGGGGGGGGTCTCATCATCCTTTATTTCTTTTTTAACCAGGTTTTGGTAGCTATGGCTACATCAGGAGTGTGTGTGGCAAGGTAAGCATGTATGTCAGGGATTTTATTGCACATACTTCTTAGGTTCATATTTAGTAAGTTGAGTTTGGGTTCTGTTTTTTTTTCCTGAGGTGTATTACATGCCTGGTTTATTTTGGGGTTGGAACTGAAGGTTTTATGAACAGTGGGACCTGGGTTGGGGTGAATATCTCTGCTATCTTTTTGGATTGATATTTTATAGAGGAAAGAGTGTAGCTAGTTATATTTTGGTCTTGCAATGGTATGTGGTCATAAGTTTGGATACTTAGCTTTGAGATATTTATAGATAAATAAATCAGATGTGGTTTGTTTGTAGAGATAGGGTGTTATGGAGAAAGTCTGGGTAGATGTTGATATTCTTTGTGAGGATTGGTTGAAGTCCTAAGTATTCAAAGGAGCTGGATTTGATAATTGGTGGTGAAGGCTAGTACAGTGAGGAGGAATGATAAAATCTGAGTTAGGGGCATATTATTTAACCTGGTTTTATCTTTGTTGTAAGTGAGAATTATAAAATGTTAGGAGGATACTGGGTTGGTTGTAGAGATGTAATTTTATAGTTAGAGGGGGCAAGAATTAAGACAGTTTGAAGGAGAGTCTTGTGTGGTAAAACGGAGTGGGTGTTACTATTGCAGTAATTGTGTTGATTGTTTAGCTTCTGGGGGGAACTGATGGTATTGATCTGAGGAATATTTGGGTGGTGCTATGGAAGTATGAATGTAGAGTAAGGGGGTGGGAATTGAGGGTAGGATAGGGGAGAGGAATGAGCCCGAGCATTAGCAAGGGCCAAAGAAGCAGGTTGAAAACTTGGCAAAGAGACAGAGAAAAACAATCAGTGACTGAACTTAAACAGCCGCACATCTGCTGAGAGAGATTAGTAAGCTAGTAGATGAAAGTCTTGATTTGTTTTTTTTTTTTTTTTTTTTTGCTCTAGGACACAGTTTTTGTAGAAGAGTTAGTCCAATATCACCTTTACCTGACTAATAGTGATAATAGTCAAATACTGCACTTGACAGTTTGAACAACTGTGCAATGAAAGAAAGGTTCTATGGACTTTGAAAAGCCAAGTCCAAATGCTATCCCAACCCCACAGATCAACAAATAATGAGAAAAAGTAACCCAGAATGCGGAGTGTAGCACGGCAAAAATCTGAGAAGTCAAAGTGGTTACACAAGAAGATAAATAAACTTAAGGAAGGGAGACAGTGGACTGCTAAAAACAATAGATGGAGCCCAGTTAAAGGAGAAAGTACCAATGGGACTGCTGTGGTCTAAGAAAACGGAGCTATTATAGTGGGCAAAGTTCTTCATTATAGGCTGCCATAATATTTATAATTTAAATACAACTATAGCCCACAGACTGGTGTTTAAACTGCAGACTTCACTGTTACATACATATTGATTTGCTTGTAGGGACACTTTTATAGCAAAATAAAAACACACTAAAGAGACAGTTGAGTGCACTGAGTCAATGCTGACTGTTCACAAATACTAGCTCAGAGCTGAAAGTGGTGTAATAACTGTCTTGAGCAAAGAGAAGTAAGAATGGAAGGGGTAAGAACAAAGGTGACTTCTTTGAAGGCATGCACTTCCACTAAAGAAAGACAGGAGGATACAGATAATGGGAGCAACAAGTATAGAATAAGTGAAGAAAAGATAAGAGAAAGAAACAGTTTGCGTAAGAGCAGTATAAGTTAGTGTCAATGGCAGTCAGGAAGGAGAGAGTAAAGGCTGACCAGCAGGATGTCAGTGGAGGAGGGTATACAGACTATAATACTATTGCTTACAAACTTGGGCACTAAAGCACTTCTCTTCAGACTAGTCACTATGTACGCTAAAAAAACAAAGACTGGATGCCCATAACAAGTACAAGGGGAGAAGTGGTACACAGTTTGTACTAAATAAATGGTGGGTGGATTGAGTGGACTCAGACTGCCTATTGAATGTGCATTCTTTAGGGATAAATGTGTATGCTTTAGTGATGTTTCCAGTAAACCTCTTGAAAACAAGAGAGAGAAAAAAGATGTATTCAAGATTCAGTAGAAATCAAATTAAATTATTATAGGATGAACTATATGCAACAGAATGCTGCCACCAGTAAATACATTGAAATTGTAAGTGGTTTCTCTCTAATATAATTGCTGTAATGGGACCACTTGGCTTACCACCTTAAACAACACATCCTCAAAAGGAAACAAAAAGTACTATTTTGTTAATACCCTTACAAATTAAGGACTTTAATCTTTCAAAAGATCAATCTTTTTATTAATCTTTAAGATTAATCTTTCATGGAGCTATCCTGGCCATGAGGAGTTGGAAAATTAAGGCTACAGAACTCTAGTACACTTAGATTAGACTACTATCAGAATGGGTTACAAATCACTCACTAAATCTTTCCTTGCCAAATACACAGATGACTGAATACCTTTCGTGGAACTGGCATTTTGCCAGATTGTAAAAATGCGTTTAAAATAAGTGACCATGCTGGTGCTATAGCTTCAAGATTCTAGAACCTCATCTGAAGGTGGTTCCTGTTTCTCTGACGTTTTAAAAACTTTGGGTAAGACATAAGAGATTAAAGGTAGTACAGGAGGTTTGCCTCCATGTAAAATGCTGATTTATTAATGGTTTTGGTACTTTTCCATTAAACCCTTACCAGTTTGCGCTGCTGTATTGTGACGGTGTTTCTGTACTGGACACAAGTGTCAGGGTGAGAAGTACATGTGTGCAAGTGACAAACAAGTTTCTATCTAACGGAAAAGAATGTAAGTCACAGAATTGTTCACTCATGAAGGCAGGTTTGATGTGTATTGTCACACATCAAGGAGCCGTTAAACCCCTACCAGTTCGCTGCAGTTTTTTGCCAGAGTTTCAGTAGCGGCACAACTGTCAGGGTGAGAAGTACATGCATGCAAATGACAAACAACTTTCCATGTAATGGAAAAGTATGTAAGTCACAGATTTGTGCATTCATGAAGGAAGGTTAGATGTGTATTGGCACACATCAAGGAGACAGACAACAGATGTAGCACACTACTGTTGGAAAGACAGTCACACAGTTGAAAGTATTCTGTTTTTGCAGGTCATGTTTCACTGGCAGATTATAAATACTTTACCAGAGTACACCAGCTGCACTTCTAAGTTTTGAAAAAAAAACATAAAAGGATTTCAGAAGACTGCAGCAGCTGCTACAACAATTCCCATCAGAAATGCCACCTTACAATTCAGTGCGGCACTGTCTGGGGAGAGATGCTTCCGATTCCCACGGCAGGTACTGCTACATTTTTTGGGCAAAGTGGACATCTGAAAGGACCACTTGACAAAGAAAGCTGTTCATATCCCACAAATTCCACTTCTTGAATAATTTACTCTTCTCAGCCAGAATCATTGAAAAGCTTTGAAACATTTACCCCTGCTTTGGCATGAGCTACAGCCTGCCCACTTGAAAGGAAGCAAGTTAGGGGCAATCCTTTAGAAGACAGGATGCAGCTCAAAGAAAAAACTATTCTTCTCCTTCAAAGTACTGCTGTGAAAACGGTTGTCCTTACATTTCCACAGTTCTTAATGCCGTGTGTGTCTTCCAGCAGAATGTGACCACTGCTAATTTTGTTTTCCTTCTTATGGTGGCGCGAACTGGTAGGGGTTTAACGGAAAAGTACCGTGTTTTTAATACCAGATTTATTTGGGGATTTAAGCAATAAGTTATTTGGTAACCTGGCGTAAACCCAATAGCTCTTGTATCAAACACCAGTCGAGCTTATGATTTCTAGGGACACAATCTGAATCTGACCCATAATTTTTTTAAGTCAGATGATAAATTATACAACTCTCTGACAATTGTTTTCACTGTTAAGAAAATTGAGTGATGAAGCTTCAGACCATTTCAGGCACAACACACTAAAGAAGAAAGGTACAAATAAAATAGCACATAAATTTAAACAAACAGCATTTTTATTGCATTTATACATAATACTCATAATTAGTAAAATAAGTTACTCTGGCAAAGAAGTTTACCCTTAAATAAGTATTAGAGTACATATAATTAGTAACAGTTGAGAAGCAGGTCATAACTCAATAAAAAATACATCTTTTCCAGTAAACCTGAAATGTGGAAGTTTAAGTTCAGCAAAATGGGTCAAATGTAGAAGAAAGTGATGTGACAGCAAAGTTACAGATATATTATGTTACCTGAGGGTATCTCATACATTTACAAGCTGATGCTTGAAACATTTTACATCATGTTGATAAGCCATTATACTAATAAGGTTTTTTTTAGTAACATAATACTGAAACAGCCATGACAGTTTACAAAAAAAGAAGTTATGTACTCACCATAACGTTCCATCTGAGTAGTTATACTTCATTTTTCTGCAACCTGTGGGTATTTGGATCTGTATCGGATCTGAGCTGGCAACTGTTTTTCTAGCATCTGCTCCAAGCTCCTCCCCTTACCCACAATGCACTGCCATCTCCTACCTTCCCTCAGATCAAGTTTGTTGCAACTAATTACATAAGCAACTCAGCCCAATGAACCAAAACCTGTAAAAACAGGACAAGGTCCGGGGGACAGAAGGAGGGAAGGTTGCAGAAAAATGAAGTATAACTACACAGATGGAATGTTAGGGTGAGTACATAACTTTTTTATCTGAAGTAGTTAACTTGATTTTATCTGCAACCTGTGGGACAAAGTCCCCAGCTACTCCAATCCTGGGAGGCCCTTATGGAAGGATATTCCGGAGCACCGCAGAGCCAAAGGATGCTCTACCCCTCGAAATCAGATCCAATTTGTAATGGGAAGTGAAGGTATGTGAATTGGCCCATGTTGCTGCTGCACAAATATCGTACAAAGGCACCCTAGACAAAAAGGCAGCAGAAGTCGCCATGGACCTGGTAGAGTGAGCCTTAACTATACCAGGAGGAGATAAACCTTTTGCTTTGTAGGCATGTGAAATGCAAAGAGTGATCCATCTGGCCAAAGAAACTTTAGAAATAGCTTTTCCCATAAAAGCTTTGGAAAAGAAAACAAACAATTGGTCAGTCTTGCGGAAATACTTCATTCTATGAAGATAAAAACAAAGTTGTCTATAAATATCCAACAAGTGGAGTTTGTATTCACCTTTATTTTGGAAGTTAGGAAAGAAAACGGGCAGATTAATGGATTGGTTTATGTTTGCTTCAAATGCCACTTTAGGTAAGAAGGAAGGGTTAGTATGGAGGGAAACCCTATCCTTATGGAAGACCAAATACGGAGGCATGGCAGATGAAGCTTGAAGCTCAGCAACTCTCTTAGCCGATGTGATGGCGACTAGGACAAAAAATTTAAAGTCAACCGAAGCTGCAGGTTCAAAAGGAGGGGCTACCAATGCCTGTAAAACAAAAGTAAGGTCCCAAGGAGGTACAGAATCCTTGACAGGGGGCCATAGCAGAAACATACCTTTAAGAAAAGCCTTACACATCCTAGAGGAGGCTAAGGCCATGTTGTCTTCACCAACGTGAAAACTGGAAATGGCTGCCAATTGGACTTTCACTGTGGAGGAACTAGCTCCTTGCTGAAAGATACCAGACAGGATGTCTAAAACTGCTGGAACAGGGGCTGTAAAGGGATCTATTTTTCTCTGTGAGGCCCAAATGGAAAATGTTTCCATTTACTGTGATAAAGTTTCCTAGTAGAATCTTTAAGAGAAGCCACCAGAATGGATTTTACCAGGGATGAAAGACCGGGAGTCCTGGCAATCAACGGAACTGGAGCAACCAAGCTGTCAGCTTGAGGCTGCCCAGGTCGGGCGGACGGGCACCCGACAGATGGGAGATTAGATCCGGGCAGGGATCCAGAACCCATGGAGGAGCTAAGCGATGAGACCAAAGGAATGGGAACTAAACCTGATGAGGCCAGAATGGGACAATGAGGATAACTTTGCACCGCAGTCGGCAAGCTTTCTGAAGAAACTTTGGAATGAGTGGCAATGGTGGATAAGCATACAGAAGCCCGGGGCCAAGCATGGACTAGAGCATCTATGGGCACTTCCTCTGGTAAAGGAATCAGAGCAAAGAACTTGCTGCACTTCACGTTGGAAGGAGATGAAAAGAGATCACAGCAAGGCTGACCCCATGCAAGGAAGATCTCCTCCGCTTGTTTCAGAGACCACTCATACAGCATCAGAATAGCCCAACTCAATCTGTCCGCTAAAATGTTGGAGTGCCCCAGGATGTGCATTGCTATCAGAAACCGACCGGTGGCGATCGCCCATTCCCACACTCTCATGGCCTCGTGACATAGGGGGTAGGATCTGGTTTCCCCCTGCTTGTTGATATACCAGACAACTGACATGTTGTCTGACTGAATTGCAATCAATCCAAGAGGAAGGACAGTGTGAAAGGCTTCCAGTGCTAAAAGCACTGCCCTCATCTCTAGAACATTTATGTGCAACTTGGTCTCTGACTGGGACCACATGCCTTGGACTGTCCTTCCCAAACAGTGCCCCCCCCCCACCTGAGTTGGGAGGCATCCGTGGTCACTGTGGCTTGGACTGGAGATGATGCGAAGGGGCATCCTTCTGATATCTCCAGTGAATTTAACCACTAAAGAAGGGACTTCCTGCAGACATGACTGATCCTGATCAGAAATTCCATGGGCAGGTCTAGCCAAGACCATTGAACAGCCAGAGTCCATTGAAGAACCCGCATATGAAAGCGCGCACAAGGGAGAATCGATATGGAGGCAGCCATGGAGCCCAGTGCCCAGAGAAACTCGCTCACCTTTGGAGACTTGAAGTTCGCTATCTGAGCTATGTGGCACCTGAGGTGTAAGATCCTGTCTGGGGTTAAGAATACCTTCATCTGCAAAGTGCCTAGCCATGCCTCAATGAAGTCTAGAACTTGTACTGGCTACAACTGGGATTTCTGAACATTTACTGTAATTCCCAGCAGATCTGCCAACCGAATGAAGTAATCTTGGGCCAGACAAAGGTGATGTTTGTTGGGCACAGTGAAAAGCCAGTCATCCAGGTAAAGAAACACCTGAATACCTTGAAGCCTCAGGTGAGCCGCTACAACAGCCATTACCTTGGTGAACACCCTGGGGGCTATGGTGAGACCGAAGGGTAAGGCTCTGAACTGAAAATGACTGGCTCCAAGCCAGAAGCACAGAAACCTCCTGGAGCTTCTGTGGATCTTGATGTAGTAGTAAGCATCCTGGAGGTCTAATGAGCACATCCAGTCACCCTCTCAGAGATAAGGTAGAATGGACTGTAGGGTGACCATCCAGAATTTCTGTTTGGGTACAGACAGGTTCAACATTGACAGGTCTAGAATGGGCCTGAGATCCCCTGTCTTTTTTGGCACTAAAAAGAACCTTGAGTAGATGCCTGATCCGAACTGATTGGGGGGAACCTGTTCGATGGCTCGTTTGAGAAGCAGCTTTGAAACTTCTAGACTTGCAGCCTCCCTGTGAGTGGGTAGAACATCCGGTAGGTGTTTTGGAATATTTGGAGGGGCAACAAATGGGATAGTGTAACCTCTGGATATAATCTGTAACACCCAGTGATCTATCGTAATGGACTCCCATGCCACTGGGTGTAAGGACAATCTTCCCCTGACTGCCTCCAGAGTAGGACAGCTGGGCAACCCCTCAGGGCTGCTGACCGGGTCTATCAGAAAAAGGTTCCCTAGATCCAAAATTCCTGGGACCCCCTCTACCTCTGGGTCAGCGCCGATCCTGTCCCCCTCTGCCTCTGGGGGAATAGTTGTCCTGAGAATCCCGGGAAAACTGAGATTTTCTGAACCACATCTTCTTCTGCCCTCTTTGATTCCTAGAGAAGGACCGCTGAGGGTTAGAGAAGCAGATCCCAATGACAGACAAAGTCTTCCTGTCCTTTTCGCTCTGGACAAGTGTGTCACGTACTGTCTTTCCAAAAAGGGAAGAACAATCATAGGGAGCGTTAATAAACAACGCCTTGAAAGGGTCCGCGAACTGACACAACCTGAGCCAGGCATGACACCTCATAGCTATGCCTGTCCCAGCTGCCCTAGCTGCTCCTTCTGTGGCATGGGAAAGGAGCCGCATAGACGTGTTTGAGACTGACTTCAGAGTAGACATTTTCACAGAGAACAACTGTTTGTCCTGCGGCGATAAAGACTCTGGGGGCGACTCAGCAAATTCTGATGCAAGTTCTCGCTGAAGCCAGATCACATGTGCCAAATAGTTCAGCGCACGGTTTGAAAAGGTCGCTGAGGAATAGACGTGCTTCTCAAACCTATCCACCAACCCGGACTCCTTGTCTGGAGGGTGGACTGAGGAACTCTCCTGTGCTGGTTCCTTCTTGGTGGCTGCTATGACCAACATAGCATCAACTAGGGCTCCTTTTGACCAAGGTTATCTGTCGAAAGGGGGAGATAAAAGTTTGTCAGGGCTTTTGGGGATAGGCTCTACAGTGTCAGGCTCTTTCCATGCCCATGTGGTTATAAGGCCCACCAAGGGGTCTGCTGGTGGGGACAACCAGGAAGTAGATGGGCCCATGCCAAAGGCCTCCAGGAGCACTGACTCATCCCCAGAAGGTTTTGGGGCTGATCAACCTCCCCTCTGGTGAAGGATCTCCATGATTTCTCCAAAGGAGACGTCTTTGGGAGGTGACCTGGGGGAACCTTCTCCTTCATCTAAGTCAGTGTCTGTAGTGAGGGACTCGAGGGAGTCCATGTGCCTCCTTTTGCACTTGTGCTTATGGTGACCCTCTTCAGTGGGATTCTCAGAAGAGGATTCATGAGCTTCAGGGGGGTCCTCAGGGAAAATAAACTGGGGATCCTCTGGCACGGGCTGTCCCTGAGACAGGATGAAGGGAGTCGTCACCAAATCCAGGGGTGCCTGGGTGGAATCTGAGGAGATTGGCTGGGGTCTCAATCCCTGGGAGAGAACCCTCTCCACCACTTTGAAGGCTGAAGGAGAGCGGACCTCCTTGGCACCCAGCAAGGAAGATGCCCTCCACGGATCCGAAGTGGGGACCGGAGCCGAAGCAGGGGTAGCCTGAGGTCTGAGGAAACGGGTTGGATCCAAAAAGGGCAGAGCCGAAGAATCCATTCCCTTGGGTCTGACTCCCTGTCTGCGCCTCAGAGAGTCACTCGGATCCAGACTAGTCAGATCCAAGGAACTCAAGGTAACAGCCGAAGTTGAGGTTGGAGGAACCGCCGGTGCCGAGCTACCAGCTCTGAAAATCCTCGGATCCAAGAGCCCCGAAGCCAAAGCATGGATCGGGGAAGGAGAGGTGGGGCAGAAAAAGGGCATGGAGGTCCCCCCTCCAGAGGGAGAGAGTCCTGGCAAAACTCCCGTTTGTATTTGGGTCTGAATGAATCTCCACATCATCCTGTCCATGTCCAAATCCGATAAGCTTCGAGTCGATCGCAAAGAGGCCACTGACTCAGATCTGGCTGGTCTGTGCAATGACGGGGAGAAAGACCTCAGATCTGAATGTTCCAATGGCTCCGGTGAGAAACGAGGAGACCGGAGCCATGAAGAAACTGGCCTCACGACTTTAGAAGGGGGACTAAGAAAGAGCTCCCTGTCTGGGGATCTCTTGTGAGGTCTGTCCTTTCTCTTATCCCTATCCTTTTTGTGCCTTTCTCTGTCCTTTTCCTTGTCAGCCACGCTGACTGTAGATTTGTCTTTACTTGACCCAGCACCAGAAAAAGAGGGAGTTTGAGTCCCTGTCTGGGTGGGAGGTTGAGCACTAGGTACCGAGGCCGTGGCAGATTCCAGCATGGATGCGGGGAGAAGGCCTTTAGCTACTAATTTGACTTTCTGATCCCTGAAGGCCTTAGGATTGAACCCAGTGCAGATAGCACATTGTGTGGACAAATGTGCTACTCTCAAGCAAATAACGCACAGAGTGTGACCATCAGCCGGGGAGAGCTTATGGCCACACTCTGCATTTCTTGAACACAGATTTCAGCTAATCAGCCATGGTTCTGCGCCAAAAAAACACTACCTACTAAAAAAAACAGCACACAAACACAGGTAGGGGAAGGGAAGGCCTAACAACTACTCTACCAAGTTTAACAAAAACTTTTTTTTTTTAACTAACCGATGAACAAGCGATATACTACGGGGAGGAAGGGAAATAAACAACTCAGACACACAAAGAGACTAAGTATTAATAAACTTACTATCCTTGAGCTCAGAGTGAAGGAGACCATAATGCACACTACTGGCGCGGCAAATGAGATCTGGGGGAAGGTAGGAGATTGTAGTGCATTATGGGTAAGGGGAGGAGCTCGGAGCTTAGAGCAGATGCTAGAAAAAAAGTTGCCGGCTTGGATCCGATATGGATCTGAATACCCACAGGTTGCAGATAAAATGAAGTTAACTACTTCAGATCTTTAGTTGTACAGAATCTTGAACACAGACTACATTATTGAACCGTACAGTTCTTGTTCCTAATAAATTTAATTTTTTTTTCATATTTCTGCCAACCAGTTTAACAAATATGTAAAACAAAAATGACAAAATAACCAAATAACTGCACAACCTTCTCCAGATTCTAAACAAGTTAAACTTACTGCAAGTGCAGCACAAACAGTTCAGACGCTGTTTAGTGGTATTACTTGCATGTGGTATTTGTATATGAAGAAACGCCTAAGTGAGCAACCCTCTCTTACAAGCAATGTCTGAATCTAAAAGCCATCGCGAGTCATAGCTCCTTTATAAAGTTTAAAAATAAAAATTTGTGGGCTATTCTGAATCTTTTCCTTTGTGGCAGAATGCCTTGTGAAAAGTTAAATTAATAATAGTACCTTTCATGGCAGCAATGATTCTGCAGTCATTTTGTTGATGGTTGAGGAGGTGACATCATCTGTTTGTTACGCATCTTGCAGAAAGGAAAAAAAAAAGGGCTAGGCATTACCAATGGCTCTGAAATGATCAGATCTGTGACCAGGTAGTTAATGAATGAAAACTCCTAGACAGACAATCTGTGCTGGCAGTGTATAAACTGTGCGTAGCCAATGGGAAAATATCATATCACAAGTGACCAAAGTCTACCTATTATTGGGCATACATTTATCTGGGATATTTCATACCATATGAGTGATATAGAGGGGTTGCCTTTTATGTTCTGAGTAATATCCTACCTGTCATGACATGTGGCAACAATGATTCTGCAGTCATTTTGCTCATGGTTGAAGGAGTTGACACCATCTGTTTGTTATGCACCTTGCAGAAAGGGAAAAAAAAAAAACGGCTAGGCATTACCAATGGCTCTGAAATGATCAGCTCTGTGACTGGGTAGTTAATGAATGGAACCTCCTAGACAGACAGTCTGTGCTGGCAGTGTATAAACTGTGGGTAGCCAATGGGAAAATATCATATCACTAGTGACCAAAGTCTACCTATTATTGGGCATACATTTATCTGGGATATTTCATACCATATGAGTGATATAGAGGGGCTGCCTTTCATTTTCTGAGTAACATCCTACCTGTCATGGCATGTGGTTTGGAACTATATAATCTTCCGCCATAATCAAAAGAAGTGGCATACACCTGGTCTTCGAGGTACTGCATCTCCCACATGTTCTTGGGCCAATGACAGCGCACAGGTCACTATAAAGGCCACTTTCAGAAACTAATTTCCTCTCTGATTAACATTTGTGATTATCAGACTGCATTTGTGCAGTGTTAGTGACTGAGCAAGTAGCACCTTTAGTGATGAGAAGACCAGAAGACTGTGGGTTCTATCTCCACACAAGATACTTGGATTCATGTTTCTGTAGTGACGTGGGAGTTTAACACTAGGGAGGTGCTGTACTGCTACAATGCCAGGTCTTATGGGCAAGTCATTAAACCTGAAGTGCCATCTGGTTCAGGTGGTTATAGCTAAGGTGGATAGCATTTATTAAAAAAAAAACTAGTAGGTAAACATCCTCAGCATCCAGGCCAAATTTCTACTTTCTATACAAATACCATCTCATGTTTCTTCTGAAAAAAATATCACAAGCCTAGGAGGATGTTCAAAGGCTTATATGAACTGTGGATCTGTCTGAAGCACACCAAAATAAAGTCACTGGTGCTTGAACAAAAGGACACAATGAAGTTATGGATACTGCATAGCAATGGGAAGACAAGTTCTTGTTACCTAGAAACAGTAGAATGTACTAGTGAGGAATTACTCGTACTGAAGATAATTTAACAGTTAACAGGAAGTAAACAGTGATATGCAGGAAGTGGTACTGTGTCTCAGAAGAAGCACTGTATCAGATCGAGCCAACAAAACTTAAGTATATAAAGTCTTACTGAAGTTCAAGAAGAAAGCATCTATCCTTTTTTCCAATATTTTTATACTATACAGGCAGAAAGTAAATTAATAAAGAATGAACTACAACTTTAATGCTGAATTTTTGCTAATAAATACAGTTGCATCCTGCTTGGATTGTTGTGGTAACTATCTGTCTGTAAACAACCAAAAGTAACCACAGTGTCTATAATACACCAAAGAAAAATGTCCCAAAGCAAACACTGTCAGCAGCAGGAGTCAATAATAGTCAGCCACCTCTTCAGTACAAACTGTCTTTATTCTTCCACATAAAAAAACATGCAGATCAAGCTGTATGTTTTTTATGTGGAAGAATAAAGACAGCTTGTACTGAAGAGTTGGCTGACTATTAGGGATTCCTGCTGCTGACAGTGTTTGCTTTGGAATTATCTGTCTGTGCTTGACTGAGACATAATATTTAGGTTCAGAATGAGAGCTATTTCTTTTGTACTTCTGTTAGAAGGACCACAAAGAAATATATAACATGCAGATACTTCTGTATGTCAAAATGCAAACCATTTATTCTTTCTGGAACACTCTTTGCTTCTCTGGATAGTGCACTGCATCCATCACTGGGTCTACCAACTGGTCTACCAGCTTCTCCTGTACCCCAAACATGCTACGGCTGGTCTGCCAACTTGTCCTGTACCCCCGACATGCTCTGACTGCTCTGCTAGCTTCTTCTATGCTCCCTGAAATGCTCTAACTGGTGTGCAAGCTTCTCCAGTACCAGTGACGTGCTCTGACTGAGATACAAACATAAATGCAACTAGGCAATGGGTCCTTGAGTAGTACAAACAAGAATAAACAAAATGAAACAATGCTTGGTCCCAGGTAGGCTAGGTAAAAAATTTAACAAAACAAAAACAACTGGTAAGCCCTTTCAAGGTACAAGCTCTATTCTTCAGACAACTACACAGTACAAAATGTTCACATTTAAAATAAATCACATCCAATCAGAAAACAGCTAGCACATTCAACTGTTTAAAACACTAATAGCAGTTTAAAGGGATTGGTATACAGAAATGGTTTCAAAGATATAGCTTCATTAATACCAGGTGCTCTATCAAGACTGCAAATACAGAATCCACTTCTATTCACATGCTTCTGTTCTTATCTTAATGTTACCTCCCTTTAATCTGCATCTATTAATTCTAAAACAAAAAATTTAAAATTATGCTGTGTTCCTAAAGTAGTTATATGTTTCGCTAGGGTATTTGTTTCACTACCATTGCTGATGTCTCTAATGTGTTCCTGTATGCATTCTCTAAGTTACTTATTAGTTTTGCCAATATAATAAGCACCACATACAGTGCAAAAACTATAATAGACCAGATTTGTGGATGAACAATCTGCATAAAAGAAGAAATCTATCAAACAGTGTAATAATGGATGTACAAATCTAGTTCCTGTAACTATATATTTATAGATATTACAATGCCTACACATATGTGTACCAAATCGTTGAGGAAAAAAATAGCCAATGTGCGTCCTTGTTTCTTATAGCATAAATGCCTCTTGAGGGATGTGTTATTCTTAAAGGGGAACTGTGGTGTAGCAGTGACGACATCTCTAAGTTTCTCATTATCAAGTAAAATACTCCAGTGTTTCTTAATCACATCACAAATGGCACCTACATCACTTGAAAAAGTCAAAGGAAATCTAGTGGTGTTTCTCATTGTTGCGGTTGAGATATTAACAGGAAGAGATTTTTTTTAGAAAAATACCGCTTACTCCCCCATCCCTCATGGACAGGACTGACTCAATGCAGGAAATAATATCATCCTATTATAACTTCTTGCTAAAAAATCAAACTTCAAATTATTAAATGCTAACTGTAACTGTCGCTCATCATTGTGTAGCATCATAGTTCTAAGAAATTGAGATTTCAATACATCTCTTGATACGTGTTGGAGATGTATGCTGTTTTTATGGAGATATGCATTTTCCTTGTCTCTTGTGATAGCCCATCCATACCTGTCTTGCATATATTAATATCTAAGAAGTTCTGACTGGTCTTCCAGCTTCCACTGCAGTACCTGACATGTTCCAACTGGTCTACCAGCTTCTTCTGTACCCCCCAACATGCTCCAACTAGTCTGCCAGCTTCTCCTGCACCCCCAGGTTGCTTTGACTGGTCTGCCAACTTCTCCTGTACTCCCAACATGCTCCAACTGGTCTGCCAGCTTTTCCTGTAGCACACAATGTGCTCTGCCTGTTCTGCCAGTTTCTCTGCTATCCCTGCAACATGCTGTAACTGGTCTACTGTCTTCTCCTGTACCCGCCGACATGCTCCAACTATTTTGCCAGCTTTCCCCTGTACCTCTAGGCATGCTCTAATGCAGCTGGGGTGAGCACAGACCTCAAAGGCATCCTGGGAGTATAGACATCTCCATTCAGCAGGAGTGTATTTCACGTTTAATGGCCTACCCCATTACCCCCCCATTCAGTGTCCATGGTTGTATCCAATGGGTTTGGGTGCAATGGGAATGTTGCAGCATATCCCCCACCTCTATGGAAACTCAGCCATGTCACCAGTCCATTCTTCTCTTTGCAGCACCCCCCTCATTTTGACATCCCCATCCTCCACCAAGGATTGTCACAGACAACGTTCACTAAACCACCCAGGGATGGGCACTCCCACCTTCCTTGTCATTTCTATAAACTCTACAGAGTGGAGTACTCACAAAACGTCTATTTGTGTGTCAAAAAGTATTATTAAATTCCTCTCCAGATTCTGTCATTGCGTTACAAGATTAAAGTAAGCAGAGTACCAGTTAAAACCAAGTGATAGAATGAGGTTAGAGGCTGCAGAGCTGCTGAAACATAGATGAAGGAAGTGATTTTACACAATCTGATTGCTGGATATGGAAGAATAACACACTACAAGTGCTTTTCCTGGAAATTTATTATTATTGGACAGCACTAAGATATTTCATGTTTGATTATTATTGACTATTGCTCATGGGGTGGCAGAAATGCATGCCTTTATTTTGTATTTTGACACAAACCATTCAGTAATACTAATGCATGATAACACAAGTACCATCATGTGCACAGGCCTTACATTTATGAGATAATTGAGAAAGTGTGTAATTAGTAAACTGCATCCACTGATCCACTCCTGTATGTGAAGTAATATACTCGCTAGAATTAAAAGACACCACAAAAATATAGTTATTGATCTGTAACTTATTAAACAACAACAACAGCTCCTTATTCTCTGGTATTAAATATTGTTGTTAAGTAGCAGTGACAATCTCACTAGGCTACAATACACTTTACTACACAAACCAATAACCAAGACCAATATATATCTAAATATGTATTTGTCTGTGTATATAAAACAGTGCTAATATATCACCTTGTTATCTTAACAATTTCACTCTGGTTCATGGCAGTAAGTACTGATGAATCCCCAACACGTTTTCGGATCCATAGCTCATAACCAATCCTGGTGTACAAAATCAGCATAGCTGTGAGAGGTAAGAGGAACAGAGCAACCAGAATAAATGTGGTATAGATTTGTCGATGGGTAGAGGATTGCCAGCGTTCCAAGCAGCTCACATGATGGTGATCATACAGAAAATCATATTTTACCTGAAATATGCACAGAAATAATTACCTAAATATATATCTCACAAAGATCGAGCATTTTAAATCATTGTTATACAAAGGTATCGTATCTCTTAGTGTGTAGTATGGCCAGTGTGAATACACTACCTATGAAACTAACATCTCATGGATATGTGACATAGACATTAACTGGCTGACTTATGTTCTTGTGTAGGTTGTTTTTGTGTCATGACATGGTGAAGAGACAATATGATGCAGGGATTAAGATTCTGAGATGTGAGCAAGTCACCTTCTGCAGGCAGAAGGCTAAGTCACTCATCATCAAATAATACATTGGACAGATTTGAACAAGTCACTTAACCAGTCACGCTCTAGGGTCAATGGGAAAAATGACTTGGTAGTGTAACCAGCCCAGGAGGAACACCAGTCACACAGAGGTAAAATGAGAAATATTTAATTCACCAAAAAAAAATGAAGGTTAAGCTCGTTTGTCCCTTAGTTTTTGTGACTTCATCAGATGCAACTATTTTAAACAAGTGGTGGGAAATACCTCGCTAAATTGACAGTGAATCCAATTAAATTTTATTTTTATATTTATTTTTAATTTTAATTTTATTGTATTTTAATTTTATTTTTATTTTTATGTATATGCCTTGTGTCTTTACGTCAAATTCCTTAAATTGGATTCATAATCAATTTAAAGAGGGATTTCCTGCCACTTGTTTTTTAAATAGGTGCATGAAGAATTGTTCTGAGCCATATTTTACAGCCACTGCCTGATGTGCCTTTCTTCAGCAGTAGTTCTAATTTCCTCTGCTGGAGGGAGGGAGTTCAGATACATTCTTGTAAAGAAGCCTGAAACTGATGCTTTTGTATTGTGTATGACCTCACCTTGTTACTTGCTAATGGAAAATCTCTTCCATATGAATTAATTGCCTTTGTACCAAATTGCAGATTACCCTACATTACCTTGTTTTTAGTGATGCAGAGTTCATTTGTGGTACTTATGAGTTAGAGATACGTGTAGGTCAACTGGCGCCTTGGGTGATGTTCCAGTTGGTGTCACTCCACCCCCTCAAAAAAAGATTGAGGAGATAAGGACCGAAAATAAACAAGACACGCTGGAGGGATAGATTTCTGTCCCAGAGACTTCCTATACTCTGGAACACGCTACCCATCTATGTCAAGCAAAGTTCTTCATTAGCACTCTTCAAAAAAATCTTGATGAGTGGATGGGAAATAGGAAATACACCCCGGGGATCACTTCTGTGTCTCTGCTCAACCGTGGCACAGGAAAATAACTTTCTTGGGTGGTGTAAGTCAGGGAACCTTGTTGGCTAGGCTTACGTAGGCCCTTGGGTGGATAGCCTAGTACCTACCTATGAACCTATGAAAAACATACCTCCAGCGTTTCTTATCCAAGCAAAGTTTGGTAATAATCCGTCCTGTTGTCCTTTCCATTCTGATGGTTCCCCTGCATATTGCTCAAGGACTCTGCCATGCACCCCATACTTTGTATGACTCCTGCCTTTTCTCATTATCGGCTGCCGCCACACTTCAACTGCTCAGACTTTTTCCTGTGCTGCTTACTAGTTTTGCCAAAAAAACAGTGATCATTCAATCATTCTTCATTCCTGCATTCTGACTGTAAATGTTGTAGATGGGCGTCTGCTATTGGCTGCAGCAGAATGACTAAAATGTCAGTAATGTTTGTCTTTTGTTTAAAGACAGAGCAAGTCTGGTTATTTTTTCACTGATTAATATTCAGATTATGAATACATGGCTGTTTGATGTGTACTTCAAAAATCTTTGCAAATATTTCTACTAAATTTTAAACAATTTCCATATAATTAGATGAAGTGTGATTTTTAGAAATGAATGACAGCATTCCAAACCACTTTTCAGTGAAACAATTTTAGGAGACTATATTTAATTGAGACCTTCCAGCATGTAATTTCAACAAACTGGTTGGTCATCTAGAAGATAATAAAAGCTTAGCTTATAACAGAAAATTAAAATATTTACTTTTTATGAGATATTTTGCAGACTGTACAAAAGCCTAGCTCAATTTCACAGTTTTTCCAAAACACTCTCCGGTTAAGTGACTTGTTCATAGTCCCATAGTAGGCAAATGAAGGCTGAGGGAATTAAACCCTGTCACACTGGAAGCAGCTTATAAACAGATCATAGACTTTATCCTCTGTTAACTGCCAGACTACAATGAGCCCTTGTGTTTTTCCAATAACTGCACTGGGATCTTTTATATCCACCTGACGTATCATCACCGCAGGTTGATGGGACCTCAGTTTAACATTTTATATAAAGTATGATACATCATTACTGATGTAAAGCCTAAAATTAGATATTACTGAACACACACAACTGTCTAAACAGATGACTTTTTTCCCAGATCTGGTGAATAACAAAAATATCTTACCTCCAGTTGCTGAACGTAAAGCATGGGTGTCCCCACAAGTATAGCTGTGGCCCAGACAACACCTGAAAATTTAAAACATTAAACATTATTGCTCATGGGAACAACATATGAAATTGTCTGTGGTTATTTGAATATTACATTGCATTATATTACATATCATGGCACTAAAGTCCTATAGAAACACAGGTTGCAACCAAATGTACTTTGTTCATGGTCAGTACCTCACAAAACCAGGTAAAATGATGTTATGGTCCTTAAAAAGTTATTAAATTATTTGTAATATATCACAATGGGTAAGAATATTTTAGGAAGGACTACATTAATGATGAGTCTGTATTTATTCTTCTGTTTTGTATATTGTGGTATATTTTCATCACACTATTGTATTCTGCTTTAAACTGCATATTTAAACTAGGAAAGAGACAGGATCTGTGTATCTTGTGAGTCGTATAGAAATTAGGAGGTTATTTAAGATTAATTACCTGTGAAATGAGGAAAGAGCTAGACACTAAACCTTGTAAGATAAAACATTTCAAGAATTTAGTGGAAAAACTTAATCAGACTCTGCCAGAGACTGCTGTAAGGAAACAGTTAGCTTGCTTTCTTATATTGCTTGCTTGTAATTTGAATTGCTTCCTTACCTTCTTCTGTTTTGTATCGTGGTATATTTTCTTTACATTGCGTTTTAATTGTATTCTGCTTTGAATTGCACATTTAAACTAGGAAAGAGACCAGAGCTGTACCTCTTGTGAGTCACACAGAAATTAAATTTTCATTCACTTTGCTGTTGTTGTGCTTTAAACTTGATTGTCTCTGCAGTTGCCCACCCCTTATATTAATTTGACCACATAATTCCTTCCCATTCCTCTTTCATTGGCTATTGTGAATAAGCATAAAAATTACCATTTTGTGAAGTCACTCCCCTTCAGCTATTTAAATGTATTGGCCCTCCCACTCTATTCTATAGAGGAGGAATAATACTAAGAAACAACCCTATCCAATCTATCTTCCTCTTTTAAAATTGGTGACTCCCCACTTAGATTGTGAAAGCTTGATTTACTCCCAGATTTAACTGCTTTGCGCAAAGTGCATCTCTTAGGATATTGACACATTTTTTCCATATTACCTTTAAAATTTGCAACATCGGGTCTAAGAACACCAATTATTGGAGAGCCCACATTCTACCTTTCAGTAGTCATTTTGGAATTTGTGCATTTCTTTTGCTCCTGGTGAGAAAAGGAGACTAGGGACATTATTTCCTGGAGACTGCTGATCAACATAAAGCCTGCTAACTGCTTCATAGTTGCTGGCTTGGAATTTATTCTTGCATGTTGCTCCTGGTGAGAGAAGAAGCATTGATTCCTAACTGCCATTGATTGGGCAGTGAGTGTCTGTGTGAGAGACCTTCCTGATTGGTCTGATTGCTATTCAAGGCAT
This sequence comes from Protopterus annectens, assembly GCF_019279795.1. Lineage (NCBI taxonomy): Eukaryota > Metazoa > Chordata > Ceratodontiformes > Protopteridae > Protopterus > Protopterus annectens. The sequence goes on from NC_056748.1 coordinate 1,156,263,912, forward strand.
CTATCAGGTAAAGGCTACAATAAGCCTACATACCTCTGCATAATTTGGAACAAGACTGTTGATCACCAAAGAACCTATGGCCTGCTTCTCATCTTGGGATTGGTGCTAATGTTTTGCTTTTGGTGAGAGAAGAAGCAAAGGGACATTGTATCATGAAGCTGTGGTGAGCCCAGCACTAGTAGTAACCAGGCATTAGCCAATTAGGTGAATCTCCACTATTCATCATTATTGACAAAGCTAATTCCAACTAATTATTTATTTTCCATAAGTCCTGCTTGATTAACTGCTGACTAATGTAACTTCAGAATATCTCCCTAAATACTTCATCCGTAAATCACCATGATCTACTTTCGTAGTTCCCCTCAAGTGCTTGCTACAGCCCTGTATAGATGCAGGGACCTTGAGTTGACATTTTTCCTGCAAAAGCACCCTTCAAATTTCACCAGTACCTAGTTGCACATAGGGCCGTTAGTTTGCAGTGACAAGCACTGCCCTCAGAGTTGCAAACCAGATACTCCTGACATATTCTCACCGCAACTATCTAATCAGAAAAAAATGGTCTGCTGCCATGGGTATGAACTTTGCCACTATCTTTGTTACCAGCTTGGTGGATGTGGGCATCCTGAGGCAATGTAGAAATTGCCTCATGTTTACTGACAATCGGCTAATTCTCAAACTGATAAGGTATGTGAGAGATGTATTTATACAATATCACTGAAGGCAAAGCTCTCACAAAAATCTCTTCCCCTACTCAGCTCAACAAAGCATATCATAAAAATTCTATCCTTGACTGGATACTTGTCTCTGACCCCACCAAGTCTGCTGTCTCAGGGTTATTACTTGCTTTCCTTAGTTTACATCACTCTATATTCACCGATAAAGAAACCCCCTACCAGCTAAAAAACATCAGCACATAACTATCCCAAATCTTTCTAGCTTGTTTCCTGATGCACTCAATAATCTATTAAAATCCGTCAAATTGTCCCAACTCAAAACCCTAACTGTAGACAAAGCTGTCAACAAATTCAATGGTATATTCATGAATACATTAATTAGCCTTCCCCTATTAGAAATAAAACAGTGAAAAATATGCAAACCCTGTGGCTGTCTCATCCCACAAGAATTCCCATGAAAAATGCAACAAAGTATGAAAACAATGGCATGAGAGATAAAACCCCTTAAAATTACATCTATACAAGGTGTTGTACAACTTCACCAAGAAGCAAATTCACTTAGACAAAACAATATTAATTACTCTGACCCACAAGATAATCCAAAAAAAAAAAATCCAAAGACATTCTGGAGTTCAATTAAGGAAATGTTTTAACCTGGTTCTCCTTCCTCCCGAAACCCCTATCTGGACTTATCCCCCTCAGAAACAGCTGCCACATTTAATACTTTCGTATTGACATCATGATCTGTCTTACCTCCATCTCTCCCTAGCCATTTAATCTACCTCAAAGCTTTACTCTTTCGTTATTGACATCATGACCTGTCTTACCTCCATCTCTCCCTAGCCATTTAATCTACCTCAAAGCTTTACTAGTGTTGGCATCCATGGCTTCAATTTCCAACCTGTTTCCACATCACATGTTAAACAATTATTAAAGAAACTTAAACCCTGTTTTCCTTAGTTTCATAGGTTCATAGACTAGTACTAGGCTAACTGTCCTTTTGGGCCATTTGAAGCCTAGCCAGTCACCCCATGTGAGAATCAAACCCTGCACCTTGTGTTTTTAAGGTAGACACCTTAACCATTATGTCATCCTCCCATTCTGCTGCTGATCACCCTGCTGCAGACTCTATTGCATATAGCGGGGTCTTAATTCATATTAACAGATGTATTCAAGACTCCCATGTCCTTGTCCTTAGTCCCCTTCAGAAAGGAGGTAACGCCTCTGGAGTCTGTAACGTTGGGCCAGTTGCTATCTTGCCCACACTTTCTAAGATCTTGGAAAAGTGTTTTCATAAACAACTCCTTCAGTACCTGCTGCAAAATTATCTCCTGACCCTGACACAACATGGTTTCTGAGCAGGTCATAGCATCACTTCAGGTCTACCCAACTTATTCTGACACCATTAATAAGGCTAGGGAAGGAGAGTTTATCTTTTCTATTTTTACATATCTCTCAACAACCTTTAACAACATGTTACATGAGAAAAGTCCAGCTCAAATGTCCACTGTGGGCCTTTCCAAACCAACTCTTCTCTGGCTCTCTAACTGCCTATCTGAAAGAGATCAATCCGTCAAATGGCTCTCTTCTTTATCTCCTTTTCTCCTTAAAAATTTTCGTTAATAACCTATATACCTTTCCTCATCAAGCTTGTTCTTTTCAGTATGTAGATAACACTTCTCATCAGCTCATCTGACAGCCCATTACAACTACAATCCATGACAACAAATGTCTTCAACTCTGATGTCAAACTGTGGCTACATCAAAACCAGCTTTTACTTAATCCAAAAAGGTTAAACAATTTCTATTTTTCCGAAGTCCTGTGCCAATGCTAAAAGTAACTTATACATTACCTCTTTAAACAATAAAGCCATTGAAGTAGTTACCATACCAAATTGCCTGGAGTCACCATAGATGACAAGTTAAAAAGTTTGATCTTCACATATACAACTGTATAAAAATAACTCATCAAAAGATACGTCTACTATACAGAGCAAAAAAGAAAATAATCCTTAACTCCTTTTAGTAGAATCACTCTACCTAACTCTTATCTTTTGCCCTCTCTTCTCTATGGCCTATTTTGACTAACATCCAGCTCTCCCGTAAATCACAACTGGGCCAGTGCTATAATACGATAGCTAGATTTGTAGCTAACCTTCCACATAAGGCTCATCATTGCTCTGCATTACGTGCTTTCAACTGGTTAGCACTCCCACATCAGCTAGCCCAGACACAACTTCTACTAACCCACAAAATACTATATAATCCCACTAACTGCCCTTCTTAACTCCTCAGTACTTTACTTTATCACTATCTGCCACATCACCCTCTGTAGTCTCAAGACAAAGACCTGCATGAAATTTATAAGTCAAAAAACTATGGAGCAAGGTTTATACTCACAGTGCATATCCAAACTTTGGAACTCTATCCCAGATTCAATCAGAACTATATCTAGTCTCCATGTATTTAAGTCGTCTCTCAAAGAATTTCTCACTAACTCATGGCTATGCCCCTGCACCTCACTTGTATGATCTAAAGTAACAAATATACTGCATTGTTACTAATCTCTCACTAACTCATGGCTGTGCCCATGCACCTCATCTGTATGATCTATAGTAACAAATACGTTACATTGTTACAAACCAAACCTCTCATCATGCTGTCTTATCTATATCTTTCAACACCTGCCTCTCCCCACTCTTAGGGTGCACTTGTATATTTTTATTTTTTTTCTCCTAGCATAGTAGACTGTACTTCTGATACTTTTGTATATATTGATCGTCATATTTAATTGTCATTTTTTAGTTATTTTTATTTTTACATCACTGGTGTCTCCTCATGTTTTACTGTATCTTTTGTATTCCATACGTATTAGTGTTTTATTTGGGGTCTATATTAGAACATCGAAATTTCACAGTTTCGAATGTTCTAATATCGACCCCTGTTCAGTGAATGCTGAAAATAGTAAAACGTCAGAAAACCAAATTTTTTCCTAGGGAAATAATTTGGTTGTCCGTTTCTGTCATTTTGCTATTTTCAGCTCTGTGGTGGAAAGTTACGCATCGGGTTCAGGTAAGTGTGCGATTGGCCGAGGGTTAGGTGAGTTAGGGTTAGGGCACAGGTTAGGTATGTGTGCGATTGTGTGGACGTGAGGGTTAGAGCGGGTTAGGTGAGTTAGGGTTAGGGCGCGGGTGAGGTGAGTGTGCAATAGTGACGGACCTTAAGGTTAGGGTTTGGGTTAAGGTAAGTGGATAGTTAGTGGTGTTTGTACAGTTTAGTGTAGGGTTAGCTGTAAGATTTTAGGTGTATGTGTGTGGATTGCTGTTTGTTTGGTGTGCTTGTGTTGTGTGTATGTGTTTCGGAAAAGCGAATTTTTTCCCTAGGAAAAAATTTGCTGTTCGGCATGTTCAATGTTGTCAGCATTTGCTGAATAGGGGTCGATATTAGAACATTCAAAATTGTGAAATTTCGATGTTCTAATATAGACCCTTTTATTTGATGTTATTTAACTCTCTGAAGCTTTTCTCCCTGGGCCTTCACTAAAAATGGGTATTTATTACCCAGTTGGACTTTTCCAATAAACAATTTGTTTATTTATTTATTTATTTTACATTTGTTTACTGGGATAGTCTGACTGCATACATGTCCATTTTCAGCGGAGGCCCGGGGAGAAAAGCTCCAAAAAGACATTCAACAAACTGTTACATTTTTACAATTTAAAACACAAAATAAAACACAAATAAAAGGATTTTTACACAGATGTAAACAAACACAAAAATACATACACAAACAAATTATTACACTTTTACTCCGATGGAAAATTCTAGACAGTGTTTTTAAGAATGATAGGGTATGGAATGCCTAGTAGGCTAACCTGATAGTAGATCCAAGGAGATCATAGGATTTATAAGTTAAGAAACAAAGTGTTGGCAGAAGTCCTCCATGTGCACACAAGTGATGGTTAGAGTTAGTCTGGATTAGGACAAGGACATAGCCATCGCTTTTTAAAGTACTCAATCAGACTTTTCTTGAATTGAGGTAGAGAGAATTCAGATGCAAGATCAGCAGGAAGAGAATTCCAAGTTTTGTCAGCAGAGTTAGCAAATAGAGATTTACCAGCTGTGTTGTTGGATTTGAGAGTTTAAACTAGTAATCTTTCAGATGAACAAAGTGCGCTAAGGTTACTGTAGGGGGTGATGAGGTTTTTAAGTACGGGTGTATTATCTGGTTGGTACAGGATCTTGTGTGCAACTATTAGTTGGTTAACCTGAAGTAGGTTAGGCAGTTCAAGCCATCCTAGTAGATTTGACAAATGTCAATAAATAAAATAATAAATAAATAAAAGCACTCCTAATGTCAATCAGGTTGTCAGCAGTACACACGCTGCACCCATCACACACACTATGCAACAGACACATAGACCTTCATATGTTGAGGCACTTAAATATAACCTTCCTAAACCTCAAAGACCTCATATAGGAAATACACATAGCAAATAACCTCATCAGCCCTGAATGCACTCCTTCAATACAACACCCACATCAATACATTCAGCCGCACCTCCTGGAGTCTTAACTTCTTAGTCCATTAGGTAAGTCACCACACAACATTGTGAGACACACACTGATATGTGTCTCTCACCAGGGTGAGTAAGAAGAAAGCCATGGTCAGGTGCTTATCACGGGCCAGGATCCACCACATTAGTCATGCACTCAGGTCACTGGACCCCATGTACTGGTATGACTCAGTCAGAGTCCATGTGGATATAAATGAACTGAGGTGTACCTCCCTAGACTATATGAAGACAGGCAACATGGAGCTCCAGGAGTATGTCTACCTGGCTGTTATAAGCCTAATATTGAGCAGCATTTTATAATTTCTAAGGATGATGCCACAATACAAACAAAAGATGACTGACTTTAATAACTGACTAAGTTTCTGGTGTCATTCTAAGGGAGTGTAATATTTGTCAGCATGGAAGGAGATGGTCAACAGACCACGTTGTTTTGCCAGGAATTTATCTGCAATTATCCACTCTAGGCTTTTGAATATTAACTAAAACATAGTGCTTTTTTTAAGCAATGACAAACTGAAAGTAGTTCCAAAATAGAAATCAAAACGAAAGGTGTTACTGCCCAATGCTAGGAGTCTAAATCAGAAATTCCACTGCCTACAAGCTTGACTCATGCTAGAGAATGCTGACATCTGTGCAGTCACTCAGACATGGTTTAAAGTCTCAGACAGCACACTGGCAGTGCCAGGCTATAATGCCTTCCATACATTTAGATCAGCTACTACACAGACAGGGACTATAGGTGGAGGTGTCTTGATTTATGTCAAAAATTAATATACCTCAAAGCTGGTCAAACAAGACAATGTACTTGAGCTTCTCCATGTTCAAATCACCATAGTCAAAATCACATACCACTTCCTTGCAACCCATAGGTCCCCCTCTATGACCCAAGAAACCCATAACACATATTTAAGCTTACTGGAGGCATTAACCATCCAATCCGATGCCACATGCATAAGCAAATTTTATTATCCCACTATTAACTGGGAATCATATATGACACCAAACATACAGGCACAGAGACTCCTGAATTTTATAAATAAAAAACTCCCTGGACCAGATTGTCAATATGCCAGACAGAGGTGCAAACCTAGTGGATCTAGACCTCACTAATATGGGAGTGCGCTGCACACCCACTGGTGTAATGTCCTGTCTGGTAAGGTCACACCATAAAATAGTCTCCTCTGAAGTAAAAATAAAACTTAGAACCTCAGCTAACCCTGGAATGTTAAGAAACTACTCTAAGGCTAAGACCAAAATTTCAAGCTCCCCTAAACCTTGACAACACTGCTGTCTACTGTGGAACTATTCACAGAAACCCTAGACAAGCATCTGTACTCACCAGGAATAAGTGCAGAATTAACTCAAAAAACAAACCACCCTAGTGGAATCACAACAACAATTAGCTGTATAACAGAAGAGGAAGATTCATGGCAAACATTAGGAGGTCTAGCACCCAGCAGGTTACAAGCACTCTCTTTAAACTAAACAAACAACCCATAAGACAAACAAAGTCTACCAAAGCCAAATTTGAGGTACATTTGGCCACCCAGGCCAAGGACAGCCACAAGGCATTCTTTAGCTAGGTTTACCATCAAAAGCATGACAGTAACATGCTCGATAGCCACCTCCTCAACGATGGTAGGAGCGACTGTCGGAATGTTGACGTTCATTTGTACGTTGGTTTAGAAGGTCGTACATGGGCAGGGAGTTACAGCATGTATGTGAATGGGAGAGTTCCACCTTAAGGTTGACAGAATTTGTCGACGTTGCTGCGTTAATCATTCAACCTACTTCATATTCATGAGTCAGTGTTATTTGTCACAGAAATCACTGTTAGTGGAAGTGAATTTCGTCCTTTTGATAGTAAACCCTTTAGCTATGTCCGCAACCCCAAAGATGATACACAATTGTGTGCAGACCTCATTATAAATGGAGCCACCTATAATGAGCCAGAAGATATAGCAAACCTTCTAGCAGACAAATACAGCTCTAATTTTATGCCAGTCTCCCCTTCAACCACCCCTCAGGAAATACCATCAGGTATAACTCCCCTTACTGTCACTAGACAGCATGTCATCAATGATCACTCCAAGGCCAAGAACACTGCATTGATGGTCCCAGACAGTATCCCAGCATGCCTTCTAAATAGCATGAAGGATGAACTGTCAGGTTCTCTGGAATTGTTGTTTAACCATAGCGTCCAAAAACGCTATGTGCCTCCTGAATGGACAGCAGCAACAGTCATCTATCTGCCCAGAGGTGGGCCAACTACAGACCCTGGAAATTACAGATCCATAAATTTCACTAGTCTAATATGCAAAGCCATGGAAAGAATTATCATGGGAATTATCAACAATGACATAGGAAAGCTCCACATATGGGACCCAACCCAATTTGATTTAATCAGGGACACACCATGCCTACTCAACCTGGTAGACTACTTTGAGAAGGTCACCAAAGCAATGTTTGAGGGCAAAATGGTTTATACCACCAACCTTGCCCTAGACAAGGCACCTGACACAATATCCAACTCAGGAATTGTTGTTAAACTCAAGAGGTTAAGTATAAACCCTTATGTCATGTGGTGTATAGCCAGCTGTCGCCCAGACTAAGGAAGTTAGAATTTGGGAGTCCACCTCTTAAAAAAAGGCCAGTCACAAGCAGAATCCTATGAACTAGTGTTCTCCAGGAGGGGTTGACATGAGTAAATAACTTGTGTCAGGGCCAAGGACTGAAACTAAATGCCAAGAAATACATAACGGGATCCTTCAGGAAGTCATCCACCTCGTGTAACTATCATACTGACAAAACACCCCTAAGAGTCAACAATGTAGTCAGGGACTTGGGGACACAAGTTTATTTATTTATTTCACATTTGTTAACTAGGTTAGTTTGTCTGAGCTTTTGACTCATTTCCAGCAGAGACCCGGGAAGAAAAGCTCCACATAGTACAATTTTGATTAGCATTTTTGAAATACATCATGCAAAGAATTTTGTAAGAAAAGCTTGCGACATTAAAGAGAGAAAATAAACTATCAAAGTTAGACAGTACAGCATCATTAATACAATGGTTAAAAAACAAAGAGAGGATGATACTTTGCAAAATAATTATCAAAATAACTAAGTTAGTCATTAATAGATAACCTAAATACAAAAGCATAGATCTGTTTGAGATAGGTACCTTGCTGAGTAGTTATAAGAATTTAGATATAATAGTGGAGAGGCTAGGTCAAAAGGAGGGTAAGTTCAGGATGGTGTGGGTAATTTGTAAACTGATACAGTTGGAGCATGTGGGGGGAGTGCTAGCCAGTCAAGTTGCTTAAGAGAAAGGCAATGGTGAGATTTATAAGGTTGGTTTGCTGCAATTCTGGCTACCTTGTTATAGGTGGTTTCAAGTCGTGCAATGAGTGTAGAGTTCATGTTAATCGACTCTTTGACCATTATGTGTTCACAATATTGAGGAAACATCTCATGTTTTGCAACTTATAAACAAATGTATGGTATCTAAGCCCAAAGAGTCTCTGTTCAACTACATTCAGCATTCATCAGACCTATAATTGAATACAGTGCCACATTTGTTTGTACCTAACAAGGAAAATCCAACAATTAGAACATCCACAGAGATTCCTCACTAAAAGAATACAGGGTGTAAGTAACATGTCCTATGCAGACCACCTTAAAGCCCTATCCATGTATTTTGTCTCCTAAAGCCTGTTCATAGGTTCATAGACGTGACTAGGCTAAGCCTAGCCTTTAGAATTACCTTGGCATTGTGCCACCCGACCTTAGTTCCCAGTGGCTCTGTCGAGTAAAGCCAATGGAGTGATCCCTGGGGTGAATTTTCTATTTCCTATCCACTCATCAAGATTTCTCATCAAGAATGCAGATGAATACCTTTTTAAACTTTATGAGTTTATTCTCTATTAACAACAAGTAAATATAGTTACTTTATCACTTTATTCAATTTTTATTGTAAATGAGGACAAGTTTTTTAAAAGTATTGTATAAACCATCATGCTTAACCACTGAAGCAGATAGAATTAAGCATTCATTTACACATTATATACATGCACTAAATCTGAAATATCTAAAGGTCAACATTTTTATGATATTATATAATTTGAATCTGCACAAGGTTTCTATAGTATATTTTGTTTTTAATGATACTATTCTAATATAAGAATTCTTTTTTATTGGTTATTGGAACCCTTCCTAGTCCAGGATTGGTTAGGTATATTTTCTGTTATTATGCTTCCTGATTCTATGATTGACTTTTTGATTTGTTAATTTTTGAAGGTGTGTCAGCTCTAACAGACATGATTGGTTGATTATTGTTATTTTAACCAATATGGACCTTTATACTACATGATATGAAGAAGGCGAAGTCTCGCCGAAAGCGCTTATCTTTGTACTTAGGCCTTTTGTTTTTTTTGTTCAAAATTAAATTACATTTGCTTTCAAGCCTTTCTGTTTTCATACAGCCTTAGCCGTGGTGCCATTTTAGGATTTTCTACAGTTTCACCTAATGATATTGGGGTTGATGACTAGCTTAGTGAGTTTTTCTATGATTACTGAGTGGGGAATGGTATCAAAGGCCTTGGCCAGATGAAGGTAGGCTGTATGAACCACCTTGCCTTCATCCACAGCTCTGGTGACTGACTCAAAGAAGTTGACCAAGTTGAGCAGGCATAATCTACCCTTCACAAAACTAAACTGTGTGGGATACAGAGTTTGGATATTCCCTATATCCTTGTTTATTAGGTCCATGATGATGCGTTCCATAGCTTTGCATATCAGACTCATCAGGCTAATGGGGCGATAATTCCTAGGTTCTGTAGTCATTCCTCCTTTGTAGAGAGGGATGACTGTAGCAATGCATCATTTTGTAGGGACAAAGCCTGAGGTGAGACTGTGATTGAACAGGGCACACAGGTGAGGTACCAGTTCACTCTGTAGTTCATGTAGAACACAGCCTGGGATATTGTCAGGTCCCATAGAAGTTGTATTCTTGGCCTTGAACAGTGCTGTTTTAACCTGTGCAGCAGTAATACTGGGTGCCTGGCAGTCTACTGGTATTGTGATTGGTACTTTAGGGGAGAGAGGGGTAAAGTTGGCACTGAATCTGTTGGCCAGTACATTGGCAACATCTGCTGGCTCTGTATAGGAGGTACCATTGTAGCTCAGAGCAAATCTGGGTATTGCCGTGGAGATTCTTTACATAACTATAGAAGGCCTTGTGGTTGTTTTTACTATCTGCTGCAACTCTGTTTTCATAGCTAGCTTTAGAGGATTTGATGAGGGATCTCAACTTTTTGTTGAGCTGTTAAGGGAGTTGTTCCAGTCTTGGGACTTCAGCTTATTCCGCATCATTTTCCTCCTTCTGTTGTAGAGTTTGTTTATGGCAGGGGACCACCAAATTGGCTTCCTTTCTCTGGAGGGGAGCGTCTTGGTTCTGTTGGGTATGGCAAGATACATGCATTTGTGTATGTGTTCGTACAGTGCATTTGGTGTATGATTCGGTGGTCATGCAACTGATCTCCATTTGCATGGGTGCAGTGAAGTTAGCCACCTCTGTTTTTAGGAGCCCAAAGTTAGCTTTGTAGAAGTTTTTCATGGTGGTTACTTTTGCAGGGATGTGTATTTCCAAGGTTATTAGTTTGTGGTTGGATCTAACCAGGGAGGAGTTGACTACTGGTGTAGAGCAATGGTCACCCATGTTAGTAATGACCAGGTCAAGGATGTTGCTACCTCTGGTGGGGGTAAGAATGAGCTGGTCCAGGGCATTGGAATTAATGAATTCCAGGAAATGTTGGACAAGTGTATTGGTTCATGAGTAGTTTTCCGAGTTAATGGAGGGGTAGTTGAAGTTGCCCAGTATGAGAGTATTAGGTTGGACCCTAATATTCTCCAGGGTGCTTAGGAACGTGGAGTGTGAGTCTTGGGACATGGTTGGGGACCTATAGCAGGCTATGACCTGAATCACTGTCTTACCCAATGTTAGCTGCACCTGATGTATCTCAGATGCATTATGTTAGGCTACTAGTCTGGAGGTGTGCACATCCTTTATGAATATGGAAACACCACTGCCTTTGGAGCTTCGGTCCAAGTTCTGGAGCCAAAAGGTGTGGAATGAGTTATAGCCTGGTAGTGCGGGGTTGCTTTCTGCTGACTTGAACCAGGTCTCTGTTACAGCACAAATGTCGGTGTTCTCCATTTTAAGGAGTGCTTCGAGTGAGTTCATTTTGAGATTTAGACTTCTAGCATTGAGCAGCATGACCCTCAGATTGCATTTGTTTATAGCTGTTATGGTGGTAATTTGGTCTTTGGAACACCACCTAAAAAGGCACTATAGGGGTGGCAAGATCCTTGGCCAGTATCCACAAGCCCAGAGGTGACAGATGCAGGCCAAGTTGAGAGGAGATCTATGCCTGGCATCCATAGCATTGTCAGACTCCACCCTGATGGATTTCCTGCATATCCACAAAGCAAACAGTACCAGAATTACCCACTTTAAAGGCTTAGACCTTGCCTGTCATATAAATAGGACCTGCTGGAGAGACAGGTATGTATCCCAGAGACTACCACTTCTTTGGAATAGGCTGACCATCCAGTAAAGCAGAGTGCCTTCCTAAACCAATTCAAGTGTAACTTGGAAAATTAGATGGGGAATAGGAAATTCATCCCTGGTTTGGCACCTATGTCTCTAATGGACACAGGTAGACTATAAATGGTTCATCTCCCAGGTCCCTGCTTGTAAATTTTTAATCTCCGAAGCCTTTGTTTGTACTTATCAAGGGTAGCTGAATATGTCAGAGATTTGGGATGCATGATTTGGCTTAAAAGGCACTAGTAGTCATTAGCCATTTACATACCTAGGAACTTGTGAATCTATAACTTGGGAAATGAAACAAAATGTTTAATAAACCACATCATCACTACAGACATATTGTCTGTTGTATATGGAGTAAAAGTGAAGGAATATGAGTTGGCTAGTTAATTTCCTTTTTAACATTATTTCGACTGAATGTTTAACTCATTGGTCATTAGTATCAGAACCAGATTCTGTAAATAAATATAGGCTTGTATGACGTTTGCTAAATGATGCTCAAAGAAACATGTAGCAAGATAAAACAGGTAGCTTTTGCCTTTGATTAGCAACAGTACAACAACTAGATATAGTAAATCTTTGCTACACTTTGTGTCATCTGTCCCTATCAATACTTTCTAAGTCAGATGATCTGACTTTGACTGCCAGCATTGCAATAGCTTTTTAAAACTCAGCTCCCTGACAAGACATCAACTTATTTGTGATCAACTCAGAGAACAGTGATCACGAATGAATGAAATCCTGCTAATGTGAGCATCGCTCTAAAACATAAGAAGAGAAGGAAAACAGTAAATTTGCAGAGGGGAGCAAGGCCCTGCACCCCCTGCACTCCTGATGTGGGGAGGGGTTATACCCCCACTGCCCCACTACTTGTGTATAACAACTATGAGTTTATATAATGAGAAGTAAAGGGGAAATACATGGTAGGTTGGTAACTCACGAAAAATCCTTGCAGTGACACACACACTAGTGACTGACCATGTGGGTGTAAAATCACTAGCATTTTGTGAACAAGCATGACTTCATAAAACTCCCATCCAGTCATCCCCTCCATCTGCATGTGTTTTCAGCAGTCAGTTGACAAAAACAACATTGACCTCAGCAGGGATTAAAAGGTGTCCGATCCCCAGAAGTGAAGGCCCTTTAGAATGATACCACTGCAGAGAACAATGGCTTAACAAGACACAGAAAATATCACTAGGAAAACAAATGTAAATGGGATGGAAAGTGGAACCAAGGCAGACTTGTAACGTGGATGAACAGTGGTGGGGACAATGTGCGGCTTGACGGCTAACTTTTATTATTTAAAGAAAATGAAGAAATAACAGACTTCCTTAAGTAGTGATACTGCCAATAAAACTGCATAAATTAAACTAATAAAGATACACTGAAAGGACTAAACACCTGATAAGTAAGTCATACAGTTATACTATGCTAAAATAATTTAAATAAACTCCTAATGTGCACTCACACATACCCACTTAAAGGACACTTTAGGACTCTCCTAAGGAAGGCCTCTAACCCATTCTTCCAAAACTGGGCAGATAATGAATTCCACAGGAATGGAATGTTAGATTTAAGATCACCACCAAGTATTTGAAGATATTTCCTGGGAGTCAACAGTCATCAGTAGCCCATCAATAGCACAACAGATTGAGCATACTGAAATATAAAGCAGCAGAAACTCCTTAAGAAAGGTAGTCACAAAGTCACATAGGGCTTTATAAATGAGCACGAAGATCTTGACCACAGGTCAGGATGCCAGTAAAAGCTAATTCAGACTTCACACCAGTGTTTTAGTATTGCAGAATCGAGGATCACTGGTCTGAATTTGTGCTGCACAGTTTTGGACCAAAGAAATGAGGCATAGACCAGCATCACTGAATCTACGATATGAATATACTGCTGGTGTGTGTGTGTGTGTGTGTGTGTGTGTGTGTGTGTGTGTGTGTGTGTGTGTGTGTGTGTGTGTGTGTGTGTGTGTGTGTATTATTTTACTGGTGTTATATAAGTGAAAGTGCATACTAATGTTCTTGGTCTGTGCTGCAAACAATGGGAAAGAAGTTTTCCTTTTTGTTCTTAGCAAACACACTATAGAACTGAAACATGTAAAATAGTAGTAGTACAACAGGGAACTCATCTACCTATCATGTAGAAGGTTGTGGGTTCTGTTTTCACAAAAGGTCACTGGATTGCTGACACTGTGCTGCAGCATTGCAGCAGAAGGGTGAGTGCTGCTCTCCTAAGTGTGTTATCATTTGGATGTGATCTCATGCCTGTTTAAGTGGTAGTTCAGGTGCACGTAACACATTATTTACAATATTTATATTATTTACATACTATACACTATTTACAGTAATTTACAATTTGTACAATAATTTTTTGTCATTCGCATGACTATATAAATGTCCATATCTCTTCCTATACCTTTATTTTATGCCCCACCCTTTTTCCCCTTTATCTATAAAGGGAATCTTATTTTTCTCAGTATATCTGCTAAATGTCATTTCCAATAAACTTAATCTCATTTAGTTGCTCATTCTATATTGTCCATATAATGTAAACCATCCGGTCTATATTATCTTGTCAAAAGACATGTTCAGCGAACACGTCTTCATCAACAAGTAAACAGCGAACTCTGTATTCACTGAATGGCCACATCAGCGACTTTTTTCCCAGGGGGAAAAAAGCACTTGGCCGTCATCGGGGATTTGCCCTTTTCCCCATTGTAGTGTGATCTCAGAGTTGGTATATTTAGTTAGGGGGGGTGTGGGGGGTGTGAACATTTGTTTTTTGTTTATTAGGCCAAGCACTTTTTTTCCCCTGGGAAAAAAGTTGCTGATGTGGCCATTCGGCGATTACAGAGTTCACTCAACACGTCTTTCAACAAGAAAATATAGACCCAAGCATCCTTACACAAATTACCTTTACTTCTTTCCTTCCTTTGCCTTTATAATATCCATATTCCAGCACGTCCATATTTATATATTCCACTTTTGTAATTTCTTCCAACATATTATCTTCAGAATTTTTCACCCTTCTACAGTCTAAAACTGTGTTCTGTTATATTCTATACATTTTTGCACCATAATGTTCAAACTTTTATCTCTTCAATATTTTGCCATGAATGAGCACAATAATAGTCATTAATTATACTTAGACAGCCAAATGTTCGATTTACTTCTATCTTTTCTTCTTCCCTTCCACAATATTATTTCGCCTTGATGCTCTTTCCCCTACATACCTTCGTTCTCCCTTTTACCTTTATTCAGCGTACACCATTTTTATATTTTTATTTCATTATTACACTTACTAATGATCCATTTTCCTCTTTTATCCATTTCAACACTTTACATACATGTAATGATGCCACATAAACCACTGGATGTATTAAACCCAAACCTTCTTCTTCAGTATTTACAATTTGTCTTCTTACTGGATTCAGTCTCGATCCCCATACAAATGAGACACAACTACCATTATTTCTTTTTCATACTTTGTTAGATTCATAAACACATCTACTAAGTGTGCAGTTTTTCCCAATAGCACCATATGTATCAAATGCACCTTCTTTTATATGATAATTTATAAGTTCTCCAAAATGAACATATATTTTTTGATCTGGTTATGTCTTCCCATTATTGTTTTTGTTACCATTTTATTTCCAAATGTTATACCAAATTTTATTTTCTTCCATTAAACTGAATATTGTTTATTTTACCTTCTTCTTCTATTCCTTTATTCTTATCTATATTTATAGTCATGCCTCTGGCCTTCAAATACTCATTTAAATACTTAATAGCTTCCTTTATCCATTCTTTATTCTTCTTCTTCTTCATTATTATAATATCATCTGTGTATGAGAACATTATTGGTACTTTAATTCCTTCTGTCATCTTGAATTCTGCTACTTTTAGTGCGATATTCATTTTACTAGCTACTACATTCATAACTAGTACAAATACAATGCTACTCACTGGACATCCTTTTCTTATATCATTTTTAATATCTATTTCTTGACTTAGCCACCCATTTACTAATACTTTTACTTTATTCTTTGCATATACCATATAAAATATCTTTAGTATCCTCTCACTTATTTTGTATTTTTTCATTATGTCCCATAAAATACCATGTTGTATCTTGTCAAAAGCTTTGTTTAAATCATCTGCCATTATTTTTACTTCTGTTTCCCTGTTTATATCATCCACAACTCTCTTACTATCATTAACAATTCATGACTTCCTTTTTCCCTTTCTACCAAATATTGTGTCTTCTAATATTTTATTTAATTTATCCTCTAGTCTTTTTTGTATTATTTTCATAAAAATCTTATAATAAATATTAAGTACTATTGGTCTCCAATTTCTTATGTCCGAGTTGACTCCCTTATTCCATATGAATTTCATACTTCAGATTTCTTTTTGCCCAAAACCTTCATCGAACCATTCATTTAACACTTTAAAAATACTTCTTTTGCCACACTTTCATATTTTTATATCCCATCTGGTCCTGTCGCTGATTCTGTATTCACTAACCTCACCATGTTATTAAATTCATCCATTGTTATTTCTTTTTCTAATTCTTTATCATGTTGTTCTGTTAGTTTTTTACTTTCCACTTTTGTTTCCTTTTTATCTTAGTTTCTTTAAAAGTCATTTCTACATATTCTTTTACTACATTCATGATTTCCTGTTGGGTATAACAGTTTGTCATTTCTCATTTCTTATTTCTTTTACTGTCCTTTTTTCCTACTCAGATATGGTACTAAAATATACTTTCTTATTACTCACTAAATCTGTAAATGCTTTATTATTTTTTTATAGTTAGTCTTTTTTTCTTTTCTTTTCTGCCTTGCTATTCCAAATATCATCTTTTATATTTGTTTATCACACTTATCCACCATAATGTCCTATTTTTTACATAATACTCTCATTCCCACATGGCCTTTCCACAAATGCCTGAACAGATCTACTACTACTTCCTTGTGTAACTGCTCCTCATACACTCTTAATTATTTTACCTATTCTTATATATACATTTCTTTCTTATATTTCTATCCATATGGCCAGATGATCTGCAAATTCAGTACATTTTGTCCCTTCTTCTATTATCTTTAAACTTTCAGAGATTATAAAATAATCTGTCTCAGTTCTCAGATTACTTCTTTTGTATGTCCATTGTTTGTTTTCCCAAATACATGATTTTCCACTCCTAACCACTTCTAACATTGTTTTCACATCCCCATCCATTTGTTTTCTTTTTTGCAGATCACAATTGATATCATCCACTAATATTAAATACATGTTTACACTTACATAATGTAACATTTTGTTAAACATACCCTCTCTGTCTTTCATGGTCACATATGTATAAACTGCTATACTTCTATACACATGTCCTTTCATCTCAAATCTACTATCATAATTCTTCCCATTATTACTAACATAATGTCCAACATTTTTGTTGAATCCTTACACAGTATCACTACCCCTCATGTTTCTTTTCCTAGATCCCATATGCTCTCACCCCCCATAATATTTCTGTTTGCAATCGCTCCTCTTCTGTTAATATTCTTACATCCTCTAATATAACCATAGCCACACCCAGTGTCGCATACCATTCTAGTATACCTATCCTTCGTGTCACATTCTTTATACTGCTCACATTTATTGCTAGTAGTCTCAAGTCTTCACTAATTTATTTTCTCATTTTTACTTTTAATTGTCTTATCGTTTACCTTTTTTAATTGTCTTTCATAGCTACTCCTATCATTTTTCTTTTCCTATCTTTTATCATTATCCAATGATATTTTTTCCTATTTTATTACTCCCCAATTAATCTTTCCCTTATTTCTGACATTACCTCATTTCATTTTTTATTTTACTAATTTTTTTATCTCAGTACTTTCTACTGTTATATGTTGATTTTGTTTTTCTTCTTGTACCTGTTCTATTTCTTCTTCTAGTTATATTGCTTGTTTAATTTCTACTTCTTTAATTACTTCCTCCTTTTCTTTATATTTCATCTATAATTTCCCTGCCTTTTCACATTTTAAACATTTCAATTCACATTTTTGCAACATAGCCTACTTTCTCACAAATAAAACATTTCCTTTTGTCACAATTATTGATTAAATGATCATTTTCCACACAGAAAAAAACAGAAAATAGATGAAAGTAAGCGCTCAGTGAACAACGAACAAAAAAATGTAAAGAACGCTAGTCCTCTGTGTCTTGGTACACCCACCTCAAAACAAGGTCACAATTAAACGGATAAAACTTAAATTAAACCGAACAAGAAATAAATGGCCAATGAGTAAAGAAACTTTTATTGTCCAAAGAGTTAAGCTTTCACTCGCTACAATGCGAGCTTCTTCAGAACTCCATTAAAATGTTAGTGTAACGTTTAAATAAGTTCTTTGGTGCCAAAAAGTGCTATGTTAAAGCAACATATACACTGTTAATAAAATAACAAATTGGTACATAAAATGAAGACATCAAAAACATAAAAATATACTCTCATTGTAAAAATCCTGTATGTGATACATTTGATCAACTTAGGACATAAGTCCACAAACTCCTACGGATTCCTGTGGTTGTTCCTCGTATGATGCAAAGAGTCTAATGTAATATATGCAAAACTGTAATAAATGTTAACTAATAATTTTCTTTATTTCTGTAATACATATATGCTAAACAAGTGCAAATAAAAATAAATTATTGTATTTTCAAAAGTGGGTTAATGGTGAAATAATCATTAAGTCCTGGAAAAGTGGAAGCATCTGTTTAAAGCTGCCATCACATTTCTTTGTATGACAGTATACCTTTATAGTCTCCCCCTTTTGGATCAATATGAACATAATCCAAAATAGCGAATTTAAAGTAGTGTCTATCCCCACATTTAGTAATATGTCTATATAATGCGTTATTCTCTTCCTTCATCTTAATGCTATATAAGTGAGCATATATGTTTATTTAGACATCTCTCTGTCTTTCCTATATAAAATCCGGGGCAGACCATACATTTAGCTAAGTATATCACTAATTTAGTATTACAGTTGCCATATTTAAACTTTATATTCGTCCCATTAGCGTTTTCTAAAGTGATGCTCCTCTCCTCTAATATTGTGTAACATTGCTTACAATTTCCACACTTCGTGGTGTGCCTATGGGTATGAACCGTAGTGATACTAATACTTTCTAAATAACTCTTAATATTGCACCCCATTTTGTTCACAAATAGTGGTTGAGTCCCCAATAATTTTACTAAATACTGGACACAACTCCTTGTAGGAACAGCACCAACTGGTAAATTTGAAGAAGTAAGATATCCAGGTGTCAAACCAAAGTGCAGAAAGAAAGTTTTATTTTTCAGCTCCACCAGTAAAAAGCATTAAAAACATACAAAGGATCCAAAATCTCGTCAAGCGCTTTCACCCGGGCCCTCCCAGGCTTTATCAAGACATTTAAATTCATTTCCAGCAACTTCTTTTATACTGTTTTATCCTCCTTAATTACTTAATTAATAGTCAATTAATTGTAAAATTGCATTACATTTAAAGCCAAAGGGTTATTCTTTATGTCTGATACAACCTGTTGAATGTTGTATCTTAACCTATCTTTTGTTCATATTGGTATTAAATGCATATCCATGAAATAAACCTTAAACATCCATGCAATTATACTTAAAAAATTCCGTTAAAAATCATACATTTTAAAAATCATCCATTTTTAAAAATAAATGGATCTTAGAAACATATTATACAATGTTTGTGTCTTGCCTTATGATGGCAATAAATGTGATTATTTCTAACCCCCTGAATGGCAAATTGCCCTACATATACCACAAAAAATTGCACATAGAAAATACTTATTGTACTAAATTGTTGATACATTTTGTTGGCAATGTGCCATTTTTTACATCTGCAGAATCAATTGTACTACAAGCCCCTTATCTTAAAACGTTGACATAAAATATTTACAAAAATACAAGTGTGTATACCCAAAAAGCTGGTGGGGGTGTGCATCCGTCCGTACCTTCTTTGGTTCTTCTCCTATCCCACTAAAAACAGGCATACTCTTTTTTCTCACACTTTGCAACTATATTATGCTCAGACCAAGTTTACATTTATCTTAATAAACTCAATGTTTCACTGCCCATAGTGCAGCCATAAACTCAACCTTTGCACCTTTTCATTAAATGTTATTCATTTTTTACATAGTAATACTTCTGTAGTATGTTGTATAATTTATTATTTTATAACTTGGCCCTTCTAATTTTTAACAGGCTGCCAATACTGATAGCTCCATTTAGTCCTGGGGTTTTGGCCGCATCTAATCTTACCTGCCAAAGCAGCTCCTTAAATTCTAGTGATGTTTCCCAATCACCTCCTCTGGGGTTGATGTTTACCTGTTCTAGAATGATAAATTCTATCTTCATTCTTTCACATACTAAGGAGTGCTTATAGAAGGCATTTGCTTCTTTACTTCTGCTAATATCATCATAAAGGTGCTCGTATATCCGTTTAGCAAGTGTTCTCTCTGTCTTTCCAATATAAAAACTTTGACAACACTGACACAAGCCAAGATAAACTACCCCTTTAGCTTTGCAATTAAAGTACCCAGGAGATTTTATGTATGTTTTCCTTGACTTCAGATAGAACCCTTTTTTGTTCATAATATAAGGGCACTGTTTGCAACTATTGCATTTAAACGTCCCAATCCTTTGGGTCGTTGAACCTTGCCCTGCCTCTGTGTTTGTCTCCAGCAATTCTTTCAAGTTTTTATTACGCCTTCTAATAAACTGTGGTTTACCCCCAAGCAGTTTTTTGTGTTCCTCATTCATAATAACTATAGGCCAGTATTTGCTAATCGCCCTTTCTACCGCTACACTTTCATTGCAATTTGTGTGAACAAAAAGGCATCCACTCTCTTTTGCTTCATTGTCCATTTTTTTGTCCGTTTTTTTACTTTTATATCCACGCTCTTCACCCAATAAAGGAAAGTAACTCTCTTTTCTTTGACCTCTCACTTCTTCCATTACCCCTTCTATTAACCGCTTTGGGTAACCCCTTTCTTGGAATAATTTCATTAGAAACAAGCATTCATTGTTAAACCCAATTTCGTCACTGCATATTCTTGCTGCTCTAATCAACTGTCCTTTAATAATTCCTTTCCTTTGGTATAAAGGGTGGTTACTGTTGTAATGTAAAAACATATTTGAATAGCTATCCTTACGGTGGATCTTGGACATGAAGCAATTATTCTCATTGTTCTTCCACAAATCAACATCCAAGTACTGTAAATTATCAGTTTTGATGTTGCATGTGAATTTAAGGAAATTAGTACTGTTGTTAATGTATTCCATGAATTGCTCACATTCTAACTTGCTGCCCTTCCAAAAAATACATATATCATCCAAGTAGCGTCGATAATGTGTTAGGTGCTCTACCCATTCCGTGTTAAATATATATTTAGATTCCCAATAGGCCAACACGATGTTCGCATACGCAGAGGCACAAGGGGTCCCCATGGCTACTCCTCTTTTTTGCCTAAATATTTCTCCACAAAAATATACAAAATTATTTTTCAGAATAATTTCCATGAATTCCACAAGTAGTGCTATCATTTTACCACCTAACTTGGAATTTTCAGCTAGCATATCGTTAAACCATTCCAAGCCTGTCTCATGGGGGATGCTTGGAAATAGTTCAACTACATCCACTGTCACCATGAAATTGGTTTCATCAAAAAATTCTTTCTTAACACTACGTAGAAATTCCCAAGAATCCTTACATAGAAATTTCAAAGTAGTTGTATACTTTTTTAGTGTTGCATCCACAAATTTTCCTAGTGGTTCGGTGATTCCCTTGGCCCCAGCCACAATAGGTCTAAATGCCAGTGGTTGTAGCCCTTTGTGCACCTTGGGAATCCCAAAAATAATAGGGGTAACTGGTTTAGGGACCACTAAATAGTTAAACAATTGTTCGTTTATTGCTCCTTGATACAAGTTGTCTTCTAGCCTATACTTAATTTTAGCGTATGCAACATTCCTTTCGTTGATGGATACCTGGTTGTATTGCTCATTGTCGTGTAAATGAGAATGTAGGGCAGCTATGTAGTCATGTTGGTACATTAATACTACCCCCCCCCCCTTTATCAGTTTTCATCACCCTGATACCTTCACTGTTTAATTTCTTAATCAGCTGGTAGGATTCCTCAGAGAAGTTATTATTTGTTAAATTCTTCCCCATAGTCATATTCCTGATTTCAGTTTCTACTAGGTCTTCAAATGTTTTAATAACCGGGTGAAGTGGGGGGTTCCATGTACTTTTTCTATGCAACTCATTACTGTTTGATGCTTTACCTTTCAAATTCACTACTAAATTAAGTCGCCTTGTGTAAAGTTTCAAATCTAGTATTGTGTTAGGTACATTAATGGTAGTATGTGGCACAAAATGAAGTCCTTTGGTGAAAACTTCAAAGAATACACTACTAATCTCACTTTCTGTGTAATTAAAGATAGAAAAATTTCCTTCTTTCATTATATTACAGCCTCGGTTATGTGTAACTCCTTTATCGGTTGTTGGATACTCTACTTCATCGTTCTCTACCTCCTTGGGGGATTCCATCTCCTGGTAGGTGCACTCCCCTTCCTGTTCATCTGCCTCCCCTGGCCATAATGAAAATCCTGCTGTGCCGCCCTAATCTAATTTAGTATTACAGTTGCCATATTTAAACTTTATATTCGTCCCATTAGCGTTTTCTAAAGTGATGCTCCACTCCTCTAATATTGTGTAACATTGCTTACAATTTCCACACTTCGTGGTGTGCCTATGGGTATGAACCGTAGTGATACTAATACTTTCTAAATAACTCTTAATATTGCACCCCATTTTGTTCACAAATAGTGGTTGAGTCCCCAATAATTTTACTAAATACTGGTCTGACTGTATAATAATCCAGTTGTCAATCATAATTTTCTTAATCTTACTAATATGTGGACCAAATTCAAGAACACAAGCTCTTCCAAAGTCAATACCAGCTTTAACAATCTTGGTCTGATTTTCTATATTGTTTCCTCCATTAAGGAAGTTCAACCCAATAATGGTGTGTATTTTTTACCCCATTCGTTTATAATGGTGTTGCTGATTTGGGCCATCATCTTAGTGTCATAACCTCTCTCTCTAAGGAGGGAAGTAATAAATGATACCTCTTCTAACATTTCTGAGTGTGTTGATGTCATTCTTATGGCGCGTATAATTTGACCTTTATATATATTAGTAAATAGTTTCCTAGGATGGTTGCCAGTAAATTTTAGGTAACTGTTGGAAAAAGTGTTTTTTCTATATAATCTAGACTTGAAGCTGTTATCACCCTTGGAAATGTAAGTGTCTAAATAAGGGAGACCTACATAACTATGGGATGAAGTGAATTTCAAAAAAATCACTGCTAGTGTTAAGATAGTCCAAAAATAACTTTAATGTGACTATACCACCATGCCATAAGATATAAATGTCGTATATATATATGTATATATACAAAAATGCACAGAATATTTACATATTTAAAAATATTTACATATGTACAAATATATAAATTTACAAATATGTTTACACATATTCATAATTGCCTTTACAGTCATACTAAATTTTCATTCTTATTAGATCCCCACTCCTTTTTCCATAACCACCATCTGATTTTACTTAAAATTGTCACCATAATCTATTTACCATTAAACATAATTTAATGTAGTCTTTCATTCCATATGACTCATACAAAATAATGTTTTATCTATTCTTTCAACATATTCTTTACTTCTATTCTTATAAAACTCATATTTAATTATATCCATGTTTATTTTATCCACTTCTTTATATCTTCAAAAAATCTTCTTTACCTAGTTTTACCCATAACTTTTTTACTCTTTTACATTTTAAAGACGCATGCTCCTTAGTTTCTTCTTCTTGACAATGCAAACATATTTGCTTACTTTTTAAGGAGGCACATTTCCATTTAATGACAATTTATCTATTATCTTTCTCCACAAAAAAATCTTAATATTCTACTTTCTGATCATACCATTTTTTCTTATTTTTATAGCTTTAATTTTTTCATGTTAGATTTTCCTATTTTTTCCCATACCCCAAACAGTGTCATACTTGTATGTGTACAGTTTTACTACTAACCTCTCATCTTTTCATTTGTCCACTTTAACACGTTGTACAGAGTTAATGAAGCAGCATATACCACTATTTTAATTAGCCCTAAACCTCCTTCTTCTTTATTTACATACAAAACTCCTCGTTTTAGTAGGTTTACTCTAGAACCCCATATAAATGAAAAAAAGTATCTGCAATAATGCCTTTTCAAATGCTATTGGCAGCATAGATACACTTGCTAAGCATGCTATTTTTACCATCAGTACTTAATGTATCAAGTAAACTTTTGTTTGAATGATAATTTATATGTTATCCAGAAAAGACAGATTTGTTTTATTTCTTATATTGTTTTTCTCACTGAATTCTACCTACATCTTTATTCTCAAATTTTATACCTAGCACAGAAATTTCATTTATTGTAAAATATATAGTCCTGATCTTTACTATATCACTTAAACCTTCACTTTTCTCTTTATTTAAAGCCATTTCTATCATCTCTAGACACTCATTTCTGCAAATTATGAATTATTTTATACATCTTTTTTGTAGTTCTTATAATGTCATCTGTATATGATAACAGAACTGGGATTTTTAACCCTTCAGGTGTTATATACCCTGCCTGCTTCATTTTATAATTTCTTTCACATATTATCACATTCATAACTAATGTAAAGGGTATACAGCTTATTGGACATCCCTGTCTTATACCACTCTTCATATTTACCTATTGGCTTAACTAGCCATTTATAAAGTATTGTTAATGTATTATTACTATACACTGGCATACATAACTTCCTAACTTTCTCACTTATATTCTTTCATTATTGTAAACAAGATATCATGTCCAGTCATGTCAAATGCCTTATCAAGGTCTCCTAACATGATTTTTGCTTATTTTCTGTTCATCCATAATTTCTCTATCACTAATAATTCTTGACAACCTTTGTCCTTTATACTATATATATGCTGTCTTCCATAATATTTTCCATTTTAATTTCAAATCACTTTTTGTATTATTTTCATAAAAATCTTATAATCATTATTATTTAATACTATTGGTCTCCAGTTTTTTATTGTCTTCTATCTTTATTCTTCTATATAAATTAAAATATTCCACTCCATAATTCTTTATAAATAAAACCTTCATGTATCCATTGTTTCAAAATCTTTAAAAAATACTTTGTCAATCCCTTAAATGTTTATACATTTCATACCCTATTCCAACTGGGCCGGCAGCCAAATCTATATTTACTTCTAATACTTTATGTAGCTCATTTAAAGAAATCTCCTTTTCCAACTCTTTATATCTTTTTCTTTTAAATTTTTACTTTACATGTTCTTTCACTACCTTCTTTTTTCTGTAAACATTTCTTGTACATATTGAACTACACTATTCATAATCTTTTCTCAAGTTCTTTATGTCTCCTTTTGCAGTTTTATTTTTCTCATCACACTACCATCTTCCTTTACTAATCTGCTTAGGTAACTCAATACTTTTTCCTTGTAAAATTCTTTGCTTATATAACAATTGTTGTATTTTCCTTGATTTCTTTCTTATAATTCTTTGTCTTTGTCAAAGTTCCTTCTATCATGTTTTAAATTTCCCAGTGCGTCGTTATGTTCTTTTATATTTCTCTTTCTCTACATTTTTCACATCATATTTCAGTAAAAAAAAATATATATATATATATATATATATATATATATATATATATATATATATATATATATACATATATATATATACACACACATATATATATATATATATATATATATATATATATATATATTTTTTTTTTTTTTTTTTTTCCTTAAACATTGTCCACCATTCAGACTTATTTTTATAAAATGTTCTAATAGTAATATGATTTTGCCACAACTGCATTACTAATCTATTTCCTTCTATACTTCATGTTTTTTTATTTACTGTTTTTATTTCTTTGCATGTTTTATATATTTCTTGTTTTCCTTTATTTCTTACCATATTGCTAGATTATTTTTATTTATTTTACATTTGTTGACCGGGCTAGTCTAGCTGGATACATGTCCTTTTTCAGTAGAGGCCCAGGGAGATAAGCTCCAAAACATGGTTTAAATACAATAGTACAAGTTCAAACAACACAGAAAAAATATCAATATACTAATAAAAATAGCAACTTTAAAAAGGAAATAAAAATCATCAACAATGGTATTAAGTAATTAACGGTACAGAGTTTGTAACAGGATATATTATTGAGGACAAAAATCATAAAACAGTGACTTTTCAGGTATGGAGACATGTCAGGTTAGGTCATAGGTAAACAAAGGAAGTTAGGTGAGTAGTAATGTAGCAAAGGAGTTACTTAAGAAGAGAAAGTAAAAAGAGGATATAAAAAAAGAAAAGGGGTAGATAAGAAAAGTATGATAAGATGGAAAAATTAGCAGAGGCTAGTAAGCACTGGATAGGTTAGACAATTAGTAGAGGTAGATGACTAGTCTGGTTTTGAACAGGGGCATAGCCAGTGAGTTTTGAGGAGAAGTTTAAGTCTATTTTTAAAGAGAGATAATGAGGTGAGTGAGGAGAGGTCACAAGGGAGAAGATTCCAGGATTTACCTACAGAATTAGAGAAAAGGGAATCCCCAGCTCTGTTGTTAGGTTTAGTGGTGTGGACTAGTAATTTTTGAGATGAGCGTAAGGACTTCAGATTTGTATAGGGGGTGATTAGGGTAGATAAACTTGGAGTATTAGAAGGTTTATAAAGAATGTTGTGGACAAGGGTGAATTGGTGAAATTTAATCAGGTGTTGTAGTTCTAACCATCCTAGCTGTTTTAGGTTAATGCAATGATGGGTTCTGAATGGGTTGCCTGTAGCAAATCATGCTATGTTATTATAAGCCATTTCCAATTTGTTGAGGTTATTCTTGGAGAGATTAGTAAAAATGGGAGAGGCATAAAGGAGTGTAGAGATCAAATGTGTGTGGGCAATAGTAGTTTTAGCAGTTGGGGAAAGGAAAGGTTTTATCCTATAGAGGGTACCGATTTTTTTATTAACAGTCTTTATGGTATTATTGATGTGGATGTCAAAGCTCAGATTATTGTCAATGGTGACACCGAGTAGTTTGGTGGTAGAGTCAGGAGATATAATAGTATCATTGGTAGATGTTACTGAGAATTGGAGAGGGGAGGACTTATGAGTAGGCGTGAAGAGGAGGAGTTTGTTTTTTTTAGGGTTCAAGAGGAGGCAATGCTGAGAGAACCATTGTTCAACTATGTTGAATACTTTTTGGGTGAGAGCATGAAGGTCATGGGATGATGTTGCTGAACATAATAGTGTTGAGTCGTCAGCATATTGTATGCAGGTGGCTTGTGGGATAGCTAGATGAAAGTCATTAATAAATATAGAGAAAAGAAGAGGTACAAGTATGGACCCCTGAGGGACTCCTAAGGTAACAGGTAGAAGGGTGGATAAAGTATTTTGCCAAAGTACTGCTTGCTGTCGGTTGTCAATGTAGGATTGGAACCATTTTATGGAAAGTGGGTCTAATGACATAGATTTCAGGATGTTTAAGAGAATTTGGTGGTTTACCATGTCGAATGCTTTGGACAGGTCGATGAATAGAGCAGAAGAAAGGTTATTCAGGTTTTGGTGCCTGTTAATATAGTCAGTGAAAGACAAGAGGGCAGTGGTAGTGCTGTACGAGGGTCTGAAACCATGTTGACAGTTGGAAAGTAACTTATTTTCAATTAGATGGTGGAGTAGTTGCTTATCCATAATTTTAGCTAGGGGAGAAAGTAGGGCAATGGGGCGATAGTTTGATATTTCTGTGGAATGTCCTCCTTTATGTAGGGGGATTATGTGGGAGACTTTCCATAAGGTGGGGATGTAACCTTCAGTAATTGATCTATTGATCAATATGGAAATAGGATAGGCTATGGCCTTGGATGATATCTGTAGATATTCAGAAGGCAGTAGGTCTGCAGAAGGAGAGCATGGTTTCAGTTTATTCAAAAGGGTTTGAATAAATGAGGTTGTAACAGGTTTGAAATGAAAAGGGGGCAGTTGGGTTGAGGAGTATGAGGGTATTGTAAAGGTATTAGGTGATAGTTGACTGGCTAGTAATTGGATAGTATCTGTAAAAAATGTATTGAAGGTATTAGCTGTATGGATTGGATTATTCAGGTCTGTATTTTGAGGGTTTAGTGTAGTAGATATACCTGGGTGGAGTAATTGCTTGATGCTGGCCCAGAATTTCTGTGGGTTGTTGTGATTAGGTTGTTGATATTGTAAGTAGTAGTTTTGTTTATCAGAGAGTATGGCCTTTTTAGTGTCATTTCTTAGCTTTCTAAATGTTAGTTGGTCAGTGGTGTTTTTTGTCATTCTTTATTTGGCCCAGTATTTATTTCTGATGTGAATTTTGTGTTTGGTTTTGCTGGAAAGCCATGGGGCAGGCTTGGCCTTAATTCTTATAGATCTGGTTGGAGCATGGTGATTAAGGATGGCAAGGAAGGTAGAGTTAAAGAAGTTAACGGCTTCATCTAAAGGAAGATGTTTTAAGGGAGCCCAGTTGCAAGCTCTAAGTTCAGTTTTGAATAGATCTGGGTTAAATTTCTTTTTGGATCTAATATGTCTGGTAGATGTTGGGGTAGGGGTGTTGGCTTTATGTCTAATGATATAGGTGAATGAGTGGTCACTGATGTCATCAGGGGGGTTCCAGAGTCATAGTAGTGAGTATGATTGTTAGTGAGAATCCAGTCTAGTGTGTTAGCTTTCTTGTTAGATTTATTTATTTTGGTGGGGGAGGTAATGGTCTGGGAGAAACCATATAGGTTTATGTGAGTGGTAGGGAGGTTACTACAACAGGTATTCCAGTCTAAATTCATATCGCCTAGGATAATGGTTTCTTGAGGTAGGTGTTGGGATAGCCAGCAGAGGATATTTTCCAAGGTGGCTATGTTATTTCCAGGGGGCAGATACATACAGATAATATAGATTGATTTAGCATTGTTAAGTTCAAGTTTAGTAATGAGAATTTCTGTTTTGGAGACCAGAGGTATGTTACAGTTGTAAGTGGTTAGTTGAAAGCCTGATTTAAATAGAATAGCCACACCACCACCTTTCTTAGCTACTCTGTCAAACCTTAGGATATTATATCCGGGTGGGATAATTTCATTATCTTTGATGGCAGGTTTTAGCCATGTTTCAGTTAGGCAAATAATGTCAAAGGCGTACACTTCTAGGAGAGCATGGAGTTGAGTTTATTTGTTGTTAATGCTACGTATGTTGAGATGAGCCAGTAGGAGTGAGTTAGAAGGTCTTGCAAGAGGAGAATTGATAGATTGATTAAGGTAATGAAGAGTGATAAGGGTTGCAGTTGGACCTGGGTTAGGATGAATATCACCATCCTTTACTGTGAGAAGTTGTAGCAGATGGCTTGGGATAGGGAGTTTGCTGTAGAGAAATAACAGTCTTTTGAAATATTGTGTATTATATTTAATGTGTAGTGTTCTATGATACTTTGATAGTAGGTAGCTAGGCGAGTATGTTATGTTTGCATGGTTATATAGGTGTGGTATGGATTGGGAGTTGGTTTGTTGTTTGGGGTAGTCAGGTTGTGGA
The DNA here is from genome assembly GCF_019279795.1 of Protopterus annectens. Classification (NCBI taxonomy): domain Eukaryota; kingdom Metazoa; phylum Chordata; order Ceratodontiformes; family Protopteridae; genus Protopterus; species Protopterus annectens. The sequence continues at coordinate 1,156,293,532 of NC_056748.1, forward strand.
TATAATAGGTGCTCATATGAAGAGAGAAAATATGTAAAGGTTAGTAATGGTAGCAGTAAAAGAATGAAGCAGAGTCGAATTTGAAAAGGGATAGTCGAATAGGCCATTTGGAAATATTAGTTATATGTTGTGACTAGGTAGGGAGGGAAGTGAAAAGGCTGGGAGTGTGTAGTGATAGGAGGGTGTGGTGAGTAAAGAGGGGAGTGGTTAGAGATGGGAAATGAAAGAGAAATTAGCTAATGGGAAATGTGAACTGGGTATTGGGAAGAGGAAGAGGTGTGGTTAGAAAGTATAAGAGTAGGACCCCTGGGGGTGGGTGGGAATTGGGGGTAGGGAAGGGAGCAGAGTGAGCCCGTAGGGCGAACGGAGCGGGCAGAGACAAGAGAGGACAGAATGTTGAGAAAAACAATCAGTAAAAGAGCATATGCTGTGAGGTAGAGTAGTAAAAGAGGTAAGTAAAGAGAAATAGGGTAGAAGTGGGATAAGTATAGGGGGGTTTCGTCAGTAAAATTTAATAATAGCAGGATGAAGTGGAGTGTACTAGAGTATTCACAGAGAGGAAGTGGAGAATATTTAACCATGAAGCTTGGGCCAGAGGATAAAAAAGGATAACTAGTTGAGGTAGCAGGCAAGCTGAGAGGGGAGAAAAAACTGGGAGAGGGCACCACCTAGTGGTAGAACTCTAAAACTGCAGTGGGGATTCTGAGAGGACAGGCCAGGGATAAAGATTAATGGGCTAGAAGTAAGGTACAGAGTTTGTACAGAGGAAAGGTACACAGTCTAAACGGGAAAGGCTGCTGGCTATCCTGGCTTAAAGCAACCGATTAGTCACAATCAATTAGTTGTAGCAATACTAGACTGTACTAGCAGGTTTAGGATGCCAACATACTTTGCTTCCTTTCTTACACTTTGGGGAGCAGGATGGTAGTTGTTATGCTGTAACACCTGATGATCAGAAAATCCTGTTTCAACTACCTCCACTTACCCTATAACCAAACCTTCTGATGCTATAAAATAATCTTATTAAGTTCTATACATACCCTTTTGTAAGTCCAAAAGTTTCAACTTGTCATATCTTATAATAGCTAACATTTTCTTATAGCATTGCCTTTCTGCTTATGCTTGCCTCTTAAATCAGAATCTCTGGTTATTGTAATATTCATATTTATCACTACATAGTCTAAAATCTGATGAAATAAACATTCCCCTTCTTTACAATTAGTATAAGCATATAATATTATATTTCCATATACTTGTTCTTTCCATTTTAAATTTACAATGGTTAATCTTCACATTTTTGCTAAAGTTACATTTACTATCTTTACTATATTTCTACAGAATATGGCTACTCCAGAACATGTCTCATTTCCCAAATTCCATATTTTCTTTCATCCCCATAGTTTCTCTTTGTAATCTTTTTTTCATTTGTTAAAAATCTTGTCTTCTAATATAATTACATTTACTTCATATGTATTATACCATTCCAAAATTCTATTATTCTTACTATATTCTTAATACTATTTGCATTTATGGAAAGAACTCTAAAGTTTTAATTTTCCATTTTCCTGAGATTCATGGTTTTATAAGTTCATAGCTAATTACTAGAGCAGTTTTCTTAATAGGCCATTCTCTGCCTAACAAAGTTTCTTCCCAAACATGAGAATCAAACACTGTACCTTGTGTTCGTGAGTCACCTTAACCATTATATCAAGCCCCAGTCATTAACTGCATATGTTCTTTGTCATCCATTTCCTTTCTTTTTTTTCTTTTGTACTTATCCCTTTACATTTTCTTCTTTTGTCTTTTACCAATAGAATTATTTTATTTCCTTTTACTACCCCAATTTGTCTTCACTTATTTCAAAATCTTCTTCTATTTCCTCTTGATTATTTGTCTTCTCATTGAATTGTTTCTTCTATTTCTACAACTTCAAAAATATTCTTCTTTGTTCATTTTCTGCTTTTTTCCCCTTACTGTTATTTTCATTTTTGCAATCCATGCATGCATGTCCAATTTTTTTACGTTTATTACATTTCAATTCACATCTTTTTGCATCATGTCCCACTTCCCCACAAATATAACATTTTCTTTTGCCACAGTTACTTGTCAAATTTCCTTTGCTACAAAAAATGTGTTGGGTTGTCCCCAGAATTTTACAGAACCCCGATCCCCCTCCTCCACATTTATCATGCATGGTGTATGTATAATTTTTGCACTTTCTGTTTTTAAAACAATATAACAATCCAGGCCACCGGTCCATAAATCACTTTTGTCATAAATGTTGGCATTGTACAATATGCTTTACATAAGGTTTTCAAACGTCCTTTCACAGTCAAATTTCTTTCTACCTCTGTTCAAAATTGTACATGAATCTTTTTTTTGTTTCCCTGTTAAATGCCTTTTTTCACATAAAGATTGCATGGGTAACAGCAACTTTGTTTTCTCATATTCTCCAAGAAAATTTTCCATTGGAAAAAAAACAGTCTCAAATATAATGTTTCAAAATGTCTTCTTGTTAATAAGAATAAATACTCTTACTTCATGTGCTTTTTCAATCAAAGGAGCTATTAAATTGTCCCATACTTCATATCGCTGCATTTCTTTGTCTTCTTTACTTTGATGCTTACCATGTACTTCTGTTTTTCAATTTCTTTTGCTTTCATTTCTGCTACTCCACGTTTGCCTTCTTTTACTTTCTGTTATATGTTTTCTTTGCCATCTCACCACTATTCTTCAGGATTTTCTCTGCATCCTCCTTTTGTATTTTCTCCATAATGTCCCCCCAGAAAACATCTTCATCATTTTCTGGCTGACTGTGCACCAACATTTCTTTAAGTAAATTATCCTGCAACCCTCCTGACTGCAGGGTTGTAATTATACATCCATCGTTTGGTGATTCATCTTGATCAAACAGGGTTCTTTGAAACATTTCCTCAGAATCCTGCACACATTCTCTGTTTTGATATTTGCTTTCTTCCTCATTTCTTTCACCACTCCATCATCTCCTTCTCTCTCTGTCTGCCTACCTGTTTCTCCAGCCCACCTTTGAAGCAAGAGTAGGGGATTTTTATTTACAGCTTAATTACAATATGCACATTTACATAGTAATGCAAACAGCTAACATTTCATATTACAGTCCTTCATTGCTTTACATTCATATAGACCCCCCACTCTTTTCCCCATAATCACCTCTTGATTTTCCTTATAATATTTTGTAATATCCATTTTGCATTAAATATAACTTCATTTAACCTTTTGTTCCAGATTGTCCAAATTATACCAAATATTTTTTATTCACATTATTAACTTATTCTTTAATATGCTTTCCATAAAAAAATACTTAATTATGTTCCTGCTTATTTGCTTATAATCTTTCAGGCCTTTATTTTACTTTCGATTGTCTTTTCCCATAACATTTTAACTCTTTTTACATATTAAAAATACATGCTCTGAAGTTTTAATTTTCCCCAATGCAGGCAAACTCTCTCATTAATCTTTTTATAAGGTATATTTCCTTTAACAGGTAATTTGTTAATTTGCAACCTCCATAAAAAGTATTGATATACAATGTTTTTCACACACCCTCTATTTCTTTGCTTTATAGTTTAAATTTTTTCTTTTGTTAAATGTCCCCAAGGATTCATGTAATAATTGTTTTATTATATTGTTGTACCAGCTTTTCTTATTTTCTTCAATTTTATCTATACTTCTGCACTTTCACATTTTCTTGATACGTCCTTATGTCTTCATTGTTACATTCCATCTTTTATTTATTTTAATTAAGTTCCATTCTTTTATTATATTTTTTCTTTACATATATTCAGCACAAAATTATTCTCTTTTCCACTACTCCATCTCAAAATTTTATATACATTTAAAGATGTTCCTTTTTCATTTTCCACAGACAAAACTCCTCTTTTAACTGGCTTCAATCACATCCCCAAATAAACTGAAAAACAATATCACTAAATTGTTTACATGACAATTTCCCCATCCATATTGAATTTATCAGGTACACTTTTTATTTAATGACAACTTATACATATTCCACATAACTTTAAGTTCTTCTACATTTCTCAATTTCTCCCATTCCTCCTTTATTATATCATACTCTACAAATTCAGTTCCTAAAGCTGATATTGTTTTCCCAAATTTTATACCTTCCAAATCCCTCTTACCTGCTAAACCCTTACATTTCTCTTTGTTAGTATTCAAACCAACGTCTTATAACATAGTATTTCTAATCACGTTTCCCATTTCTTTTCCATTTTTACCTATTAATATTATATCATCAGCATAAGACATAATAACATAATACTTTATCTCTATTCCTTGTATATATTTACTTTTACCCAACTCTTCATTTATTCCTTTTTATCATGCTTTTCATAACTATTATAAACAAAAAATGCTAATTGGAAATCACTGTTTTATACCTCTTTTCATCTCTATTTTTTACCAAACCAATCATTTATAAAACCTCAGTTTTAGTATTTTTATATACTGATTCACATACTCTTTAGCTTCATACTAAAATTATATTCTTCCATTAACTGACATAAAATAGCATGCACTATTGAATCAGATGCTTTATGTATATCTGCCACTATACAATTTGCTTTTATCTCTGACCTATCTTAATATCATATATTTCCCTAATTATCATTAATATCTCTTGAATTCCTTTTCCTCTAACCACATAAACATCATCTCCTATTATAAAATGCAGTGTGTCTTCTGATCTTTCCTGCATTACATTCGTAAATAATGTATAATCGCAATTATTCAGCATTATAGGTCTCTAGTTCTCAATCTCAGTTTTTGGTTCCTTTTTCGATCTAAATCTCATTATACCCTCACATATTTTTTTATAATTTATCCCATCATTTAGCCACTCATTAATATCTCTTTTTGCCATATCATTAATTTTGCAAACATTTGATATCCTATACCATGCAATCCAGCTGCAATGTTTACATTTACACTCTTTATCACCTTATCTAGTTCAGCTATTGTAATTTGCTACTCTAATTCTTTATTTCTTCTGTAAATCATTTTATCTTCCACAAACCTTTTCTTTTCACTCCTCTTTCTTTTACCACCCCTTTGAAATATTTAGCAACAATATCCATTATTTTAGAATGCTCTTTTTCAATATTCCATTTCCCATCACTATTTTTCATTTCTTTCATTACACAATTGTCCTCTTTAACTTTGGTACTTATATATGGTGATAGTTCTTTCTTTCTTTCTCTGCAAAAATATTGTTGCCTATACAATAACTATTTAATTTTCTCTTAATTTTCTGATAAATGTTTTCTATTTTCTTAAAATAATCATTTTCTTTCTTATCTAAACTACTCAAAACATTGCTTTGAATTTGCCCATGTTCCTTTTTGTCTTCTTTCATTCTCCCATATTAAGTATATCTTCTTATATTTTTCTTTAAATATTATCCACCATTCTGACCACTTCTTACAGAAAAGCGTCATAGTTAAATGATCTTTCCATAATTTTATTTATATTCTTTTGTTTATCCTTATTCCATTCTTTTACATTTATCCTCTTAATACCTTTTCTATTTTAATATATTCTTTTTCATCTATCTCAATCTATATAGCTAAATGATCTGAAAAAACACTATTTGTTCTAACTATTAATGTTCTTGTAAAAATAATCTATTTCTGTTTGAAATCTCATTCTTCTATATGTGATTTTATGTAAGTTCCATTACTTAGATTTCTGCATTTTACTATTTCCTCCATTGTTTTTTTTTATATATATTCTACATTTTTGCTTGTTATATCTTAAAATTGCAATTAAAATCTCATGTAACTTTGATATCCATATTCACTACAACATAATTTAATATGCCTAAAAATAATTTCTCCCTTTCTTTATACAGTATAACACGTAAGCATATATTGCTATTAAAGTATACAGTTTTCCTTCCCATCTAAAATCCACTACTGTCAATCTTTCTAGTTTGATCAATGTATAATCTAACATTTTAATTTCTTTCCTATACAATATAGCAATGCCTGAACATTTTTCATGTCTAAAATTCTATATTATACCGCCTAGCCATAATATCTCTGTTATCTTTCTTCTTTATTCAAAAGCCTAATATCATCTAATAGTATCAACTCCAAGTCACAATTCTTACACCATGCTATTATTAGAATTCTCCTAACTATATTCTTGATACTGTTAACACTAATCGATAAAATTCTAAGATTATTTACTCTTCTTTTTAAATTATGAGAAATTGTTTTAATTATCCAATTCTTTTCTTTTTAACTTTTATTTCTAATTCTTGAAAATGTATTTTCCCATCTTTAACCCTTTTCCCTATTGCATTTTATTCTTAACGACTTTCCAACGTATATCCTCTTCATCGCTAATCTCTGTTCCACTCCTCCCCTTCCCCTTTTTGTATATAATCCAAACTCTCATCTTCATTTACATTATTACTTTCTCTCTTTTTTTTTTGCTCATACTCCACTTGCATTATATCTTTATCACTTATATTTTTGTTCAGCTTCACTTTCTAAATTACTCACATTCTAACAATCCATCCTTACACGTCCTGTTTGCTTACACTTATGACATGCTACTTTACAATTCTCTGCATTATGACCTGTTTCTCCACATGAATAACACATTTTTGTCACAATTATTTACAAAATGTCCCTTCCTCTCACAAACAAACATGTTTTTGGTTGCCTCCAATACTTAACATCTTTCTGTTCATCAATATTAATCTTGCTTGGAATATGTACAGTTTAACCCTTCTCCATTTTTAAAATTACATTACAGTTGTAAGCTCCTATCCAAAGTCCTCTGTTATGAAACACTTTTGAAATGTCTTTAACTTAATTGCAATAATTGTTTAATAAATACTTTTTACAGTCTCTTTTTCAATGTTCATTCAAAACTGTATATTAATTTTTTTCTATGTTTCTCTAAAGAAAGTCTTTATAACATAATTGTTTCATGGAAAAATATCTTTTTTCTCCATATTTCTTCAAAAAAGTCTCTAAGATGTCAGCAGTCTCAACATAGATGTTGCAGTATGGTCTCTTTTTTTGTTAGAATGAAAGTTCTTACAACCTGTGACTTTACACCTAAAGGCACACCCAGCTTGTCATAAATCTCATACCTGTCCAATTCTACCTCCTCTTTAGTTTGTATTTTCATGATGAATTCTTTTCAATGCCTTCTGTTTTCTTCTTTTCCTTATCTGTATCTTTTCTTGTGCCTACTACCTCCACAAACAATTTCTTCTGATTTTCTTCCTTGCTACAGAATTTTTCCATTCCCTCCATGAAGCCACTTTCTCTATTCCAGCAAGTTTTCCAGTATATAATCCTGCAGCCCTCCTGAGTGGAGCATTCTAATTTATAACTCCTTCCTCACTCCTCAACCACTCGGACAGCGCTCACTAGAAGATTTCTTCTGAATCTTTCACTCAAGCCTCTTTTCTGACTTCTCAGACTATTTTCTTTTCCTCCAGGTCCAAAAACATTACTTTGACATTCACCTCATTTCCATTTTCTGCAGTCGCTATCTTTACATGCCATTCTCCCAGCCGCCTCCATACTAGGAATGGAACAGACACTCACACTTGTTAACCATATGCACTACTACTGCTGTAATGAGTAGGGGAACTTCCCTGATGCTTTGGCCAAATCTCCCCTAACAGCGTAAAAATAATCTCATGTCTCCCCTGAAAAGAGGTCACTAGCCTAGTGTAACTAACTTTATCAAAAAAGTAAAAATAAATAAACTACTCCATGCATTTATAAAACTATTAGCTGCTTTTGTCAAAGCCGGAAAAGCTCTGAAGCTGGTCTATCTACAAGTGCAGACATTAATCAGGAATGACTAATCCATGAATTCTGAAGAATTTATATGAGAAACATAGTATAATTAGTACTTAAAGTTAAATCTGCAAGCAGTACAGTGAAAAAAAATTAAGTCTGACACATTGAAGGGAATATTTTTCAGCTAGATGTATTTGCAACGTTAACTTGGCACTTCAGTATAAAATATAACCATGAACAATCTTGGTAATTTGTAAGACTTTTTAAATCTAAGAATTAATTAACTGAGAGTTGTGGTATGGTATGAGGAAGTCGAGAGTGGCAAAGAAGTATGTAAGAGTGGTACAGGATATGTACAAGGGTAGTGTGACATTGGTGAGGACTGCAGTGGGAGTGACAGATACGTTTAAGGTGGAGGTGGGATTACATCAAGGATCAGCTCTGAGCCCTTTCTTATTTGCAGTGGTGATGGACAGATTGACAGATGAGATCAGACAGGAGGCACCGTGGACTATGATGTTTGCAGATGACATTGTGATATGTAGTGAGAGTAGGGACCAGGTTGAGAAGACCCTGGAGAGGTGGAGATATGCTTTAGAGAGGAGTGGAATGAAGGTCAGCAGGGCTAAAACAGAATATATGTGTGTAAATGAGAGGGAGGGTAGAGGAATGGTGAGGATGCAGGGGGTAGAGTTGGTAAAGGTGGATGAATTTAAGTACTTGGGACCAACAGTTCAGAGTAATGGTGAGTGTGGAAGAGAGGTGAAGAAGAGAGTACAGGTAGGGTGGAATGGGTGGAGAAGAGTGTCAGGAGTGATTTGTGATAGACAGGTACCAGTAAGAGTGAAAGGGAAGGTCTACAAGAGGGTAGTGAGACCAGCTATGTTATATTTGTTGGAGACGGCGGCATTGACAAAAAGGCAGGAGTCAGAGCTGGATGTGGAGTTAAAGATGTTAAGATTTGCACTGGGCAGGACTAGGATGGACAGGCTTAGGAATCAGTATTTTAGAGGGTCAGCTCAGGTTGGACAGTTTGGATAGGCAAGATTGCGTTGGTTTGGACATGTGCTGAGGAGGGATGCTGGGTATATTGGAAAAGGATGCTAAGGATGGAGCTGCCAGGTAAGAGGAAAAGAGGAAAGCCTAAGATAAGGTTTATGGATGTGGTGAGAGAGGACATGCAGGCGGTTGGTGTGAAACAGCATGATGCAGAGAACAGGAAGAAACGGAAACAGATGATCCGCTGTGGCGACCCCTAATGGGAACAGCCGAAAGAAGAAGATGATGAATTAATTAACTGAGAGCATACAAGTTGTTTCTCACATCTGAGAGAGAATAAGATATGTGACAAGAATTGATGGTGTTGGTTAAAGAGAGAAAAACAGGTTCTAATATGCACAGCTTGATTAAACCTAACTTTTGAATAGGTAAAGCCTGAGGGTGTTGTTCTCTGTCTGGGAAAATTCACTCATAGAGGGATAATTTCCCTTTTTGAAAAGTGAATATAGTTTTATATGTTTGTTGTGAGTTAAAAAGCTTGAGGGTGGAGGATAAAAATAAAAATGTACATTTTTTTTATTTCCTGAGTGTTTTTATTAATATTAAAAGTCTGGGAAATATAACATGGCTTCAACCAAAGATGATAAACCACACAAGAACAACCTGCCAAACATTAATGTGCATATAAGTTGCAAATTGGAAAAATAAATTCAAAAAACATGTCAAGTAGAATATATTACAATATCAGCTTTTTTATCAGAATGACTGCTTTAGCAATCATATAATGGAATGTGAATGGCATTGTAGGTAAGGACAAAAAGCAAAGAATATCGATTTATATTGAAAAATGTGGGTGCAAATATTAATGTTACAGGAGACACCTAGGAAGGAACAAGTGAACTGGCAAAAAATGGATTTCAGAATGGATGCCCAGCAGAGTGTAAGGTGCAAAGAAAAGTGGGGTAATATTGCCTCTGACAGGGACTCCCATAGTGATACGACAAGAAAGATAATGGTAGACGTGTGGCAATAAGAGGGTACTGGCAGCGAAGCAAGACTTCAGAGATTCTCTTTTCTCAGGTAGATAGCAAAATGGGAAACACAGGTATAACTGGAGCATGATTTTCAGAATGTAACAGGCTGGCAGAATATAAAAATTCCCTCAAAGTAACTTTGTCAGAAATGTAGGGGAAGCAAATTATTGTAACTAATGAAATTATTCTTTTGAGCTGTGATGTAGAAACTGAATTGCCTAGATATACTAAGGCTTTAGTAAATGCTATTCTATTGACTGCCATTAAAAGCAATACTAGAAAATCAAAATCAAAATCTAAACCATCCATACCTGGAGAATTACATGTTGTTGTTGTTGTTGTTGTGTTGTGTCTTTCGGCTTTTCCCAGTTAGGGGTCGCCACAGCGGAACTCCGGTCCGCTAATGATTGGCAGTAGATTTTTATGTGCCGAGTTGCCAGCTCTGACGCACAACCTTCAACGAAGGTACGCCCATTTATGCATGTCTCCACACAGAAGACGCTCTAGCTGAGAATTGAACAGGACAACGTCATACTGTGAGGCGACAACGCTACCGCAGCACCACTACCGAGGACTAAAAGAATAGGAGGTGCTATTTTAAAAAAATGGAAAGAGCAAACTATATAGAAATAAGTGGCATATGTGGGAGCAGTACATGTAGAATAATGTTCTTGGGGAGGAAGAGGAGTAACATTTCAGGAAAGGCAGTAAAAGAGTAATTTAAGTAATGATGAAGTAAACGATTGTTTTTAAAAAAAAGAAAATATATGCATCATGTATGAATAATAAAAATGCACTGTTTTTTTTTATTAATATACGTCTTTCAACGTTGCTATTAACATTATATGTGAAATTAATAAAGATTAAAAAAATGATTGCTGGGAGCCATGATTAGAATCCAACTAAGTGTAAACAACATTCTCAATAATCTTAGCTAGGAACTGAAGATTAAAGAAAAGGTAGCAGTTTTCCAGTTTACAAAGAAATGTAGTAGGCTTCTGGAGGACAACTATTATTCAAATCTTCTTGAAGGACAGAGAGGAAAATATTACTACTCAAAGAAACATTAGACAACATGGAAAGCAACAGTTTGTAGATAGTACAGGTAAGATGTAACCAGCCTAAAACTGAAACCACCTGCTTGGTCTCTTCATAGCTAGCTTAAGAGTAGGCTAATGAGGCATGTTCTGTAGTTCTGTACAACAGTAGTAGAATACCCAAAAGAGAATTATTACTAGACATAATATGTGTTAGAGTGCAGATCTTGGGAATTAAATATACTAGAAAATATTTGGATATCTTGATTACAGATATGAAAGGAAACATCATTTCTGGGTGGAGATGTTATCTATATATTAAACAAGTGAGAAAGAAGTGTGTGTACATCTCAAGATTTTCATTTCAGAAAGTTCTTAGAAATAACTTTAAAGTTCAGCTAAAAACAACAAAAAAGTAGAAGATGAAGGGAGCAAAGTTACTGAAAAAATGACAACCAAAGAAACTGTAATTTATTAAAATTAAAGGATAACTTCACCTTCTACAGATTAACTCAACTCTTAGGGTGCTTTTCTCCCTACCATATGGTTCTTATATTGTGTAGGTGCGAGAAACCTGCTTGTATTGTATAAAATTTTCATTTCCTTGCCTTGGAATCAAAGGAAGAGAAAGACCATCCATTTTTAAGCTCAACTTCTTATATAATTTGCAGATGAATTTGTCTACACCTGTATGACATAATATAGCCGCATAGAAATCTGTAGTTTACCCTGTCAAGTACTACTGACAATTTTATACCGGTAATTAGTCCTGCTGATGTTAGGCTCAGGCTGCTCAAAAAAAAAAGACGGAGAGGTGTGAAACTGTTTTTCACCATATTTATTGCAGACAGGAAAAGAACTTACCCTGGATTCACAGCAGCTTCCAACGTAATCATTCCTTTCATTGCAAAACAGAGCAATTAAATCAGTCAATGGTTCATTTGGTGAGGAACTTTTGTGGCCTCTCCAGCTGCTGCAAGTGTCGGGTCAGATACATTCGAATGGGGCATTTGTATCAATCATTGGTCTGATGAGTGATGAGTAGGAGACTATGACCTCCCTGATCTAGATGAGAATCCCTTCATGATAAGGTGGGCAATGTAGAGGTCTTCCTAACTACTTTAGCTACATGGGGTGGTGAATGACAGACTACTATCAACCTGGGTCCTCATCAATGGCTTTGGTGACTGTTTCGAAAAAAAAACCAAGTTTAAAAAAAGGCATGATCTCGCCTTTGAAGCCAACTGGGTTGGGATCCAAAGTCAAAAATTCCCTATGTCTTTTTATGAGGTCCATATTATGATCTCCATGGCTTTGCAGATAAGGCTTGTCTAAGTGGGCAAATGGGGATGGGCCAGGGTCGGTGGGAGGCTTTAGGCTGCAAGTGGTAGTGGTACCACAGTTGCAGCAGCCCCCTGGGTAAGAGGTAAGAGAGGCAAAAAACAGAGTTGTCTAGCTGTGGGTCTAGTTCCTCATTGAGTTCATGCACATGGAGGACACCATCAGATCCCATGGATGCTGTGTTTTTCTTGGGAGAGAGTTTTTTTTGCTTTGGAGAGCAGTTCTCACTTGGGCATAATCGTTTTGGGGGCATCGTCCTTTTTTTGAGGGGAGGGGGGAGACTGAACCTGTCATTTGAACTAGCTCTGAGCATATCTGGGAGTTTCCTCCCAGGTTTCTTTAATAGCTAAAGGAGAGGCCTTATGATTGTCTTTTGAGTCTTTTTTTATTTTTCTCCTGCATTGGATGATTGGATGATTTTCTTAGTTTTTTTTTTATTTAGACTTCAAGGGTGGTCTTACTTTAAGGACTGAGTGCTTCGCGTATGTGGCGTTCTCTCTAGCCCGACAGGCAGCTACTGTGACCCTTTCTCCTACTCCAGTGGTGGGGCGGCGTCAGTGTGTCTGACTATGGGAGTCACCATGACTGTGTGTGGTCTGGCATGTGTTTGGCCCTTGGCTGTTGTGTGTGACCTGACTTCTGACTGTGAGGTCTATGTGTGTTGTGTGTTGTGTTCTGAGGTGGTGGTTGTTTGGGTGGTCTGCTTTGGTGGCCTCTGCTGTTTTTGGTAGATTTGGATCAGTTGATCAGTGTTTGTGTGTGTATGATTGTGTGTATGAATGGTAGTATGTGAGTTGTAATGGTAATATGTGAGACTGGGTTTCTCCTGACTGTCCTTGCTTTCTCCTCCTGACTGTGACTGAGAGCAGTTCCAGGAGCATTGCTGCTCCTTGTTAGCGCATGTATTTGTATCTTGTGTATTTACATGAGGCAATTAAAAGATTCCGGGGGGTGGGTGACCGAGAAATGGGGGTTGCTTTTTTGGGGTACTATCTATGACAGAGTGCGTATCAAAAGGTAATAATAACTGTAGGAGCAAGTGCTACGTTTAACAGATAGAGAATAGCCCACGGTTTAATTATAGGATACGCTGATTAGATCAGTAGTATAGTTCGAGGAAGGTAGTTTTTAAGGAAAAAATTTGAAGGACTTTTTAGGTAGGCCCTAATAGTTTAAACCTTAACTGGCGCTGCCTAGTTCGCCCTAGGTGTGCAACAGCAGCAACGGGCTAAAAATGCTAAAGCAGCTTAAAGCGCAGGGGCTGGATAAGGCTGATAAGACAGGAAATTACCCAAATTGGCCAAAAACAACTCTAAACACTGCTCTAAACCACTCCCCAGGAATTATGGAAATGACCCTAGTGGCCAATAAAACTACAGTTTCAAGTCAGAAAGACAGTTGTCACTTCTGTTGACAAATGTACATAAGCAGCATTACAATAAATGCTAAGCTTTAAATGTTTGTTGTTTACATTAAGTTATATTAAAAGATGACTTAAATGTAAAATCAAAGATGTCTGTGACATTTAGAGAAATGTCAGGAAATATTTTTTTCTTGCAAAGTATCAACTCATTTACCATTTTCATGCCCCCCCACCACAATACGACAAACTGCCCAAATCAGGACTCTTCTGCAGGAAGTGAGACAGGTGGCAACCCTATGAACTAGGTTGCTGACATTGTTTATAAGAAGTCCTTTTATGCTTTCTTGTGACATCCTTCCAGAGGAGGATGCATATCCGATGCACAGATCCTTGGGAAGAGACATCTTCCTCTGCCACTGAGTCATTCCTTACATAGGCGGAGTGTATGAGCATTTTCTAGTCCACAAAGGAAATATAACAATGGTAAGAATGATCTAGAGTGGAATTTACTTCAGCTTACATGTGTTATATGCCCTTTCATTAAAACATTAGGAAAGGGAAATCTAATCTATCTATATAAATAAATGAAGGAAAATAAAAATCTTTCCATTGCTGGCATTGGGTAACAGACTTACTTTCAAATCATTTTATTTCCATTAACAGATGTCACTAGTACACGAAACTGCAAGCATTCGTCAGAGCAGTAACAGTTTTGGCACCTGAGGGAAAAGTGTGGAGGGAGGGGACAGTCACTCTATCTTGGACTACATAAAGATGCTATGAACAAAGGCCTACAGTTTAGATACTTTTTCAGTTGTAGCTGTTTAACTACTTAATATACTGTTAAGCAAGCTCTGAGATACACACAAATAAGATCATTCTAGAAATAAAAGAAGCAGTCTTGTTACATAAGGTATATAAGATGACAGTAACTGCCACTAATCCCATTATATGTCAACAACATGGGAATACACCACTACTTCCTTATGTCTAGCACTACTCATATAAAGCAGACTTGAAATGGATTATGGGAAAGAGGAAGGCTTGAAGAAATACAAGATCACATTGATATGTCAAGACCCATTGGCAGCCATTTTGCAGAAAACATATTTAATTTCTATAAGAAGCAGTCAGAGTAATTCTGAGGTGTCAGAATAGCTCAGAAAACAAAGATAAAGTGACAAGATTGATTTTGTGGTTCTATGGTGGAGTGGACTTTTGTCTACAAATTTCCAAGACTTGTTCAGAACAAATACTTGGAGTTAACTTACTACAGCCTAGTGACACCTCCAGGTGTTTCTGTAGTTACATCCTACTAAGGCTTCCAGGCATCTAATATAGCCTGTTCATGTTTGCATTAATAATTTGAAAACTATGGTACATGCAAAGGATGTTGGCAGCTTATTTTTTCAATTGGTGTCTTCAAAGAATTCTGTAAAAAATACAGTCTTCTTCCATGTATTAGATGATTTTTGTTTAAGTAATAACTTAATTTTGCCCAATGTCCCGATTAATGAATGTGTACCTCATTCTTATATATTTCTATGATATTTATTTTCAATAGCAGACAAACATTACAAAAATTGTCTTAAAGCCCTCTCTCTAAACGGTCTCCTACAGGTTACCGAGAGGCGAACTATGCCTGGCAAGACAAGGCACCCTCAGCTCCAACCCTAAGGGACCATTTGCACATCCACAAAATGAACAGCATCAGAAGCACTAGATCCAAGAATTTTAAATTTACTTTTGACATAATTAAGAACATGTTGGTGAGACAGATGTGTGTCTTAGAGGATCCCCAAGCTTTGGAACAGGCTCCCCATCCATGTGAAGCAGAGTCTGTCCTTAAACCTATTTAAGCATAACCTTGACCAATGGACGGGAAATTGAAAATTCATACCAGGTCTGGTCCCCTTGTGTCTGATAAACAGAGGCAGACAGTAAAGCACAAACTAACATATTGCCCCACATAACCTTTAGAGACTTCCTAACATACCCCCTCCTAATAAATGCCCATGATACATAGGGGCACAACTGGGTTGGACTGCATGTCTAGGCTTATAAAGGCCCTGGTGTCCATTAGTCTAATTTATAACTATGAATTTCATGACCTAAATATTATACTTCTCTTATGGAATTTCTAAATATTACCTGTACCGTGATTCAAAACAAAATGAGTATTGTCAAACTGAATGCAAAACTGCAGTTGATTATTACTATTGGATGCAATAAACTCTACTATTAGAGAACTATAAGAACTATTAAGACAATTTATGATCTTGCTTGATTTGTTAGCTATAACAAAGTTAGAAAAGTGTTTGCATTGTTTCTGTGTTAATGGCAAATAAGTGAGTTAGATTTCTGTTGTGTTAAGTTCACATTTAAAAAAAAATCTTACTATAGAGTTAAAAAAAACCCCAGAAACACCTTGATCACCCCAGAGACTACATATACCCCACTCTCTTGTGCATGTATGGTCCTTTGCATGTGAGGACAGTGTCAGCAATGAATGGCTTGAGTAGCCAAAACCCAGATTGTCTTCAGTACTAGCACCAAGTTTTCCATGTACAAGAACCCTGCCTAAGACTGCAGTGGCAGGTGAGCCAGTTTCAACCACTATACCCCCCCCCATGATGGGCCTGTCCTTATCACTCATTTGTCATTTTTAAACTTACATCAACAGGGTCACAGTTTTGGCTTTTTTACTCTGTGTCTTACAGCTGGAAACTCTGGTCCCTATGATATTTGATTTTACTATAAAAGTGCTACACCACAAGGGATTATTAAGTAATTATAATGCATGATTTTATACAATCCTGTGAAAGGAAGATATTTGGAAAAATAAACTAAAATTAGTACATATTAAGATAATTATTCTCCTTTAATTTAGGCACCTCCCTTTAATTTAGGCACCTCCCTTTAATTTAAGCACATCCCTTTATTGCTTTTTCTTTCTCCATTCCTACTTTGCACCTTTTATATGTCACTAAACATAAATATTTTATTGAGAAAAGTGGAATTAACTCAAAATTTCAAAATGCTTGATTATATCTTTTTATTTCCTGCTGAAACATCTGAAGTTATTTAGATGATAAAGGATACATTTAGTGGACCTAACCATGTGAGGAACTTGGTGCTTCCATGTTAAAGGTAAAGGGAGAATATAACAATTCTTTATATTTAATAAATGAGGTATAATGTGCTTATAAGAAACACATTTAGATAAAAACATCTTTAATTTAGATTTAAAGATAATATAATCATAGCAAATGCTCCTTCTGAATAAAAAAATAATTAGGACAGTCATTGAGCATAATGCCCATGTCAGTATGTTCCTGTATGTATGTATCCAAACACTTCTGCCATCAGCAATGACAACAGTACTTACACACTAAAACAAATCAAAGATCTAAATCATAAAAACTATGCAGACCATCTCAAAGTCTTGTTCCTCTTTCTCAGCGTTTTGCAGCATACAGCAGGTTTAACATATGCATCCTGTACAGTCCTTCAATATACCCTCTTCTGTCAGACATAGTGTACATTTATAGGCCCAAAGGTATTATTAATTTTAAATAGCCACTCAATCTGTTTTGCAAAATAAATAGAATATCTTGTAATGATGGGTACAGTATGTATCACATAGGTCACATAGATTACTACCACTATGGAACTGTCCTCTACTACACATGAAGTAAAGTACTTCTCTTACTTTAATCAAATGTAATTTGGGCAAATGAATGGATAACTGTAAATTTACCCTTGGGCTAGCACCCCTGTTCATAGGTTCATAGGTTAGTACTAGGCTAACTGCCCTTGCGAGCCATTGTAAGCCTAGCCAATTATCCCTTGTGAGACTCAAACCCTGCACCTTGTGTTTGTAAGGCAAACACCTTAACCATTAGGCCACCCTCCCTGTCCCTGATTGGTAGGGGAAACATGTAAATGCCCCAACATATCCTTGTTTTTGTCCACCTCTAGGTTATTCATATGCAAAATATAAGGGATAGCAACTACCATGGGAATGTAAGGCTAGGTTTCTTAACATCCTTACACATCAACTGTGTAATAAGTACCTATGAACTTGTAAGAGACTCCACTATTTAGTGAAACATTAAAGCTATAATGCCTAAAAACATTTTCTCACACTAAAGGAATTTTTGCAAAAATAAATGAACTACAAAACAGATTTATTACATTAAAATATATATTGTTTACTGGGTATTGGGGTTAAATGTAAAGGAAAACGTATTGACATACCATTAGATAATCTAATATCTATAAAAAAATATAAATATATAAAATATAATATATAAAAATAATAATATATAATATATATATAATATATAATATATATATATATATATATATATATATATATATATATATAATATATAATATATAATATATAAAAATAAAAATAATATATAAAATATCTAATTCTGGATGTCTATTCTAACTGCATATTAGGTAGTGATTGTCATGCAATCAAACAGCCTAAATATGGGTTAATATGATACATTTAGGAGACATTAATGAATTTTCAGAACCTGACTATATATATTTTGCATATTTTTTTATTTTTTTTTTTTATATTCAGCTACAAACTGTCAGAATTTACATATCTAATGACATGATTACAAATACTGAGTCATTTAATGATTATTTTCTGTTATCTAACCACAACACTTTTGTTTTTCAAATGGTTATAGAATATAAAACACTGCTAATAGTCAGTAGAATTCCCTCTTAATACAAAATATAAAACAACATGCTAGTGATCACTTTGGGTGGACTGGCTGCCAAAGGAGAAGTTTGGGTCATGCTACCTGACCTTAGTGGTGTGCTTTATGGAAGTCCAATTGGTTCACTGTATTTAATGTTTGGTGAGAGTTTTACCAGTATAATACTTTGTATCCTAAATCAATGGTTGTACTGGCTATTTTTATGTAGATTGTTGGGGTGGAGTGTGCCGTTTTTACCCCTTGAAAGATGAGAGAAGTAAATGTTTTAAAATGAATAGTTACCAATTCAAAGTCTTTATCTGTTTGAAGATGATATACTGTTAAACTATTGTAAATGTTATTCTGTTAAACTTACTGACAGAAATCAATCTATAGTGAGACTAAATGAGGTAAAAGAAAAACATAACAAGAATATGTCATTTTTTTGTTAAAAATAATTTCAGTGCTAATAAGTCAACTGATAAAGCAGCTCTTAGAGACATACAAATGAGGTTGTACAACTTTCAAGTATTTGGGTATTACTTTATTAGAAAATTTTAATACCATAAACATTAATTATAGTAATATTCTCATTACAACACACAATCTCTGACTGTGTATTCATATTCACTTAGCCTTTGTCAAAGCATGAAAAATTATAAGTTGGTGTTTTTTTTCCACTTAGTTTCTTGGAATGTGGCTAGATCTACATCTCAAATAGGAGTGCAAAACTTTCAGTTTCAAATTCATAATATGAACCTTTAACCAAATTTCATGAAACAAAAGTATCTGACACACCCACCTTTAATATCAAATAGTAGTAGTAATAATACTAATAATACTAATACTAATAATAATAATAAATAATAATAATAATACTAATAATAATACTACTACTAATAATAATAATAATGATACTAATAATACTAATACTAATAATAATAATACTAATAATAATAATAATACTACTACTACTACTACTACTAATAATAATAATAATAATAATAATAATAATAATAATTTGTTAACCAGGTATGCTCGTTAGACAAGAGAAGTAGGAGTAAAGTCTGGTTAAGTGACTTATCTGAAGTCACACAACGGCAAATGAGGGCTGGGGGAATCAAACCCTGTACCACAGGAACTGCAGCTCACAGCCTTAACCTTTTGCACCAACTGCCAAAAGTCATTGAAAAGATTTGATTAAGTTTACTTGGTATTCAAACAAACCTTGGATACCCATTTGTTATCATATTAGAGCATGAAGCAATGGCGGTATTGATATACCAGTTAGAGCATGAAGCAATGGTGGTATTGATATACCAGTTAGAGCATGAAGCAATGGCGGTATTGATATACCAGTTAGAGCATGAAGCAATGGCAGTATTGATATACCAGTTAGAGCATGAAGCAATGGCGGTATTGATATACCAGTTAGAGCATGAAGCAATGGCGGTATTGATATACCAGTTAGAGCATGAAGCAATGGCGGTATTGATATACCAGATTTGATATCTTACTTTTCAACATTCTTAAAATTCTGATTTATTGGCTGGAGGAGTTCATTATTGCTGACTGGAAGGTATGCAGCAAAGTCATGTTTATGAAGTGGAATTGATCTGTTTTATTGAGTATTAGAATATTTCATTCAAATTATAAAAACAAGCTGTAATTTCTGCAAAAAATATAGTTACAGTTAATAATAGTAGCTTACCAAGCATTTTGAAGGCTCTTTTGGTAGCATATTGCCTCTTCATTTTTAAAGGGTAGACAATACCTTGAAACCTCTCTAGTGCGATGCAGGTCATAGTAAGGATGCCAGTCACAATGGCTGTACTCTGCACAAATGGAACCATTTTGCATACAATTGCACCTGCAACAAAAAGTAATAAGTCAGCTATATCACTGCATTTAATTTTTGTTAGTAATTGTGTAAATTCACATAAGCCATTTTGCCTCGTCAAAGTCAGTCCTGTAGGCAAAACATAGTGGGTCCATCTACAGCTTAATAATATAACTTGATGGTTACACCTGCACCCCATTCAATAGAGTGTGGTCCCTGGAATGACACTGCTATGGAGATGCGTTGTATATAGTCCATAATAAAGAAGGATGCATGTATATCTGGATATATGACACTGTTGTATATTCAATAAATCAAACCCAATCTGATTGAGCATATATACGTGAAACTCAATCCATCTAAAAACAAACAAACAAAAAAGCACTTTAAACATTTCTTTGTAGGGTAAAGCACCCATATACCCCAACATCCCCCTGCTAGGCCTGTATATGTGAACATCTGATTTTCAGTCACATATATCTGCTTATTTTCTTCTCAACAAATTAAGCATTCAATAAATGGTATGTCTACCATATATGTATACATTTCCCTAATTATTCGATCATCTTTAACAGAATGCTTAAAATTTATATGCCTGTCTTTTTAACAAAGAGCCATGCTTGTATAATGTGTCACATTGAACAGGGTGCAGGACAGAAATGTGAGACTCTAGAGACTGACACAAAGTGAGATTGCAAAATTCTGGACTATTAGTTACAGTGAAAAAGCAAAACATGTTGTAAGATATTTAAAGCATTTTTGCAGGAGGCCTTTTTATACTAATTGTGAGATTGCTGCATCTCCAATTAAGGGTCATTCTAAAGCAGTCTCAGTCATATTATATATTATACGCCATTTATACCTCACTGATCAGACTCTTAACTGTCGACTTTTCAGGTTTTGCATTTCTGCCTTGTGCCTGGATGAAGATTTATATGATGTCATATGATGTCTCACATCATTTACATTCCCATAGAAAAAATGGGTCTATATTAAATTAGCGAACGCTTAGAAAAGCGAATGTCAATTGATCGACCCCTTTTAAGCGAAAGCTTAAAATCTCGAACACCCGGAAAAGCAATTTTTTTCACAGGGAAAAAAATTGCTGGTCCACAAAAAAAAAAACAAAAAAAAACTTAAAACATTATATAATGTGGGGGGATTCGCCAACTCCAAGATCGCACCACAGTGGAGGAAATGGCGAACTCCCGAAACTGGCCCAGCGATTTTCCCTGTGAATAAAATCGCTGTTTCGGGTGTTCGAGATTGCCAGCTTTCACTTAATAGGGGTCGATGAATTAGCGTTCGCTTTTCTAAGCGTTCGCTAATTCAATATATACCCGAAAAAATGTACATCTGTGTTTTCATCTTATTTATGTGATCTGGTAGGCAAGTTCTAGTGTATCCTACACAGCTTCAACTAAAAAGGCTCAACTCTCTAAGGCAGTCTGCCATTTCATGCAAACAACACATCAACACTCAGTACATCGAAAATAGAAACAGATGTCCTTTTCTACTACTACTACTTTTAACCACATTCAGCTCAGATTTATCTGAACAGTGGTAGTGTTATGTAATGAGCTTTTTGATGCATGCTAGGGTTACGAACAGGGACATTGTTAGGGTTAGCACAAATTACTTAAGCGGGCAGAGGATCTTTGCATATTGTATGCATGTAGATGTGCATATTATATATATATATATATATATATATATATATATATATATATATATATATATGACAGTACTCAATATATTTGTACATTCATAATTCCAAATGTGTTTAACACCAGCAGAAGTAATCGAAAGTCATTTGATCACTTCTGCCGTTGTTAAGTCTGTGCAAGATTGTGCACAGTGGAGATCTGGGAATTTGCCCTTTCTCCACTGCATAAAGATCTCAAAGTTGGTATATATAATTAGTGGGATGGTGGTGATGGCACAAAAAACATAACTGCTTTATTTTTTGTTGTTTTTGCTTTTGATCTTGTGAGATCGATTAGGCATTTGTTTCTGTCCTTCAGCGTTTTGAAGTACACCCTGATATATATATATATATATATATATATATATATATATATATATATATAGCTATAGATATGTGTGTGTGTGTGTGTGTGTGTGTGTGTGTGTGTGTGTGTGTGTGTGTGTGTGTGTGTGTGTGTGTGTGTGTGTGTGAGTGTGTATATATATATATATATATATATATATATATATATATATATATATGTGTGTGTGTGTGCGTATATACGTATCTATCTATACATTTTATATATATATATATATATATATATATATATATGTGTGTGTACACACACATACATGTAGATAAATAGATGGAACTTCACAAATCAGTAGCTATATCTGTCTACGATTCATTTAGTTTAAATTGAAAATATATAAATATTTGATCAAAGACTCATTATGTCTAAACCACATTTGCTCTCTCCTCACATTTGATAGAAAAGTATTGTAGGCTATAGAGAGTTAATGCTGGTGTGATTTAGGATGGTAGAAATTACAAGGAAATTGCTCTAGTGCCCCATATGTACCTAGAAATACCTCTTAGAGCAAACAATCTGGACAAAGCCTAAAACGATGAAGGGACAAATAGGGACAGATTTCAAATATCTCTTACAAACTTAGAAAGTTGTTAGCATAATAGGTTTTGTATTAGCATGGATTTTCTGAAGGAAAGGAAGGATCTTAAACTCAAATGTTTGTCATTAATTAATTACTTCAGTCCCCAGCTATTTGCCAGAAAAGTACAGATTTTAGGAGGAACACACCAAAAATATGAGGCAAAAATCTGTACAGTTGAGAGGTATGTATAATGCCACCCACAAACCAGTCATCAGCAGTGATTCAGTGTGTGTGTGGGGTTTTCTTTTTTCTCTGTGGTTGTGCAACTGTGGAGTTAATATATTTAATTTAGGGTGGTGTGGGGGTGAGGTCCTCCACATGTGGGAGGGCCTGCAAAAAAGGGGGAGTATTCGTTTTATATGAAATTTTAGATGTAATGTGATTTGACAAAATGCATTTTAGATTAAATGTGTGTTAGATGAAAATTTTAGATAATTTATGATTAGATGAAAAGGCTTTTGGATGTAACATAATACACTCATCTATAGTATCATAGTGTGGTGATTATTTATCTCCTTTGTTTTAATTAAATGGTCCAGGCCACAACTAAGGCCCTGAAGGCAAAAAGAACAGTCAGACACAATATGTTACAAGGTATTACAAGGTTAACTAACAACATTCCTTGGGATTCAAAAAGGTTACCACTAAGTGTACACTCAGTGTACATTTTCTGTACTGAAGAACATCCCTACCTCATTACTTGTGTGTCTACTCACTCAGAAAGGTTAAACTAAGTGGACACTTAGTGGTAACCTTAATGAATCCCAGGGATTATTTAGAACCAAGGTAAAAAAGTATTATAGCAAATACAACTAAAGTATTAATATGTAAAACACTGAGTTACTAAGGAGCAGGAATTTCTACACATCAGTCATAATAAATATTAGTAACAAATTAAATTTAAAAACAAAAATGAATTCAACAAAAGATGGACAGGGATGTAGTCTTTTGAGTTGCAACCGAGTATATTATACATTGAGCAGTATGGTTTATAGTACTCAGTCTGAGCAATTGCATTTATTTTACATTACAAGGTGAAACTTTACATTTTTGAATGATTGAAACTAATCAGTTTTCCCAATTTGATCTGAGATACTATTCCAGCTATCAGGTACAAAATGTCCTTTCACAGGAAGAAAGAGTAAAGGCTCTTACTAAATGAATAGATTCTGTGTCCCTAGAAGAGTAAGTTTTATTTCTTATGTTACATTTATCAAGGAGAGGGGGCCATATCTTTCATGAAGAATTCTGAATGTGAGCTTCTTGAAGAGAACATCTGCTTTAGCTATTTGTTTGTGATGTACAGTAATATTCACCATTCATGGCTAGATTCATAAATCTGACAATTTTATTTTGACCATGAAGTACTCAGGTATTTTGCTGAGCAGAGGGCAATAAGTGGGAGGCCATATTCAAGCCTGGGAAGGAGGGCATTTTTTGTTGTATCATGTCCAGCTTTTGCTGTGAGTAAGTCTGCGATTCTGTAAGCAACTTTAGTTGATTTAAAATGTTATGAGTGGCATTCCGAAAGACATGTGTGAATGGGCGTGCCTTCGTTGAAGGTTGGGCGTCGAGCTGGCAACTTGGCACCGTGAAAATCTACTGCCGATCATTAGCGGACCGGAGTTCCGCTGTGGCGACCCCTAGCCGGGAAAAGCCGAAAGACAACAACAACAACATTTATTTCAGATTTAGTCTATAGTAAATGGTCCCTTTCTTGTTTTGAGACAGGAAGGTATTTTCCTGACTGGTCTTTAATAATGATACTTTAGGCGTACCTCAACTTTGGGGTGTAACAAAATCATGACAGGTAATTTCAGTTGTATTAACTGAAAACGTTTTTTGCTATGAAGCCAGCTCCATATAGTTTATTTATTTATTATTATTTATTTTACATTTGTTAACCGGGCTGGTCTATCTGGATACATATCCGTTTTCAGTAGAGGCCCGAGGAGAAAAGCTCCAATACACAATAGAAGTACATATTTAAATTGCAAGATTCAAAGTATTGTTACAACAAGAGAATACAGTTTACATATGCAGGAATGAAAATTTACATAGATGTTATATAAGACTAAAGGACAGACAGGAAATTATACACAAAACATTGATTTCGTTAAAGATACTGAAAAATAGACTGAAATCAGAGATTTTCCTTATTACTAAAAGGAAAGAGAAATTTTAGAGATCTGCAATTAGGGAAATGGGCTAGGGAAGTGGAGCTAGAAGTAATGAGATATGTAGTTAGTCAGGTTCTCGACATGGGCATGTCCATTGTGTGGAGAGATATTCTTTAAGGTTAGCTTTGAAATGATTGAGCGAAGAAGTAAGTCTAAGGTTGTTTGGCAGGGAGTTCCACTGCTTGCCAATGGAATTTGCATAAAGGGCATCCCCACCTGAGTTTTTTGCTTTAATGGTTAGGATCTGGATGCTGTTTGATGATCGGAGACTGTTGAGGTTAGTATATGGAGTTAGAATTTTGCACAGTGAGGGAGTTCTATCAGGATGGTTGATTATTTTATAAGCTTCAAGAGTTGGCTAAGTTTGAGGAGATTTGGCAGTTCCAACCAGCCAAGGCTTCGCAGATTAAGGCAATGATGGGTTCGATAAGGGAACCTGTAATAAATCTGGCAATGTGGTTATAGGCAAGAGAGAGCATGTTAAGTTCACGTTTATTGAGAAAAGAGAGGATCGGGAAGCATAGAGGAGGGAAGAGAGGAGATGGGTGCGAGCAATAGTTAATTTGGTAGTGGGAGTTAGGAAGTTTTAATTCTGTACATAGATCCTAGTTTTTTGTTAACAGACTTTACTGTTTGGGTAATGTGTATGTCAAATTTGAGCTTATGATCAATAGTGACACCTAGCAGTTTGGTACTGGTAACAGGGGTTATGAGGGTCCCATTATTGGATTTAATATGAAAGGTTGTGTTGTTAGTGTTTGGGAGTTCTTTACCTAGAGGTGAGAAGACGTTGGGGAAGAAAAGTAATAGTTTGGTTTTAGCTGGGTTAAGTAGAAGTTTTAAGTCAGTGAACCATTTTTCAACTAGTGAAAAACAATGTTGTGTGGTCATTTGGAGATTCGAGAGGGAGACGTCGGAGCAGATTAAGGTGGAGTCGTCGGCGTATTGTATGCAGGTGGATTTAGGGATGACTGATTGAAGGTCATTTATGAAGATGGAAAACAGAAGTGGGCCCAGTATCGAGCCCTGAGGAACACCTATGGTATTCGGGAGCAGTCCTGATATTCTGTTTTGCCATAGTTGTGTACTAATCACTCAATATGATGAAACACTCCTCATCTTTTTGTAGGCACCACCTTTCAGTTGCAATGTTTCTTTCCTAGTATATGTTATGAATGAAAATTATCTCTGTATCATCATTCACTAACAAAGACATTTATCATTCTGTGTCACT